>NW_011356064.1:13444-50609 GCF_000735185.1 Notothenia coriiceps
CCCCCCCCCCCCTCCTCCTTTGCTCTGACATCAGACATGAATAAGTATCTCATTAAGATCCCCCAAAACCATCTGTCCTCTGAGTCGCCTCCTTACAAAAAAAAATCTTCTCTTAAACAAAAGAGTAGCATTCCCTCGTTACCCTCATTAGGAATTTCATTATACAATCAATGGCAAGCTGCACTTTTAATACATTGAGGGGATAAGTATAAGACACTGGGTTATTTTTGTAATACCTGGCATGTAAAACTCTCAGCAATATCAACATTTACTGTACATTCCACAATAAAAGCTTCAAGCCATCAAGAATGTACGTCGATGTAGGTTGCTTTTCATTCATATTGCATGTTAGTAATCTCCAGGGTATTGTTTACAAAAGTTGATGAAAGTTTGTATGGAACTTATTATTTTTGCACAATAGCAAAAATGCAATATCCACTTCATGACTACGCCATTAGAGATAACTATCCCATTGTGTCTATGTTTTTTTATGCATGGTTGGATGTGTGTGCAATTACTTTTCCGTCTCCATTTAATCACAGTCATATGTTGATTGGCAGATGCTTTATGCAAATGCTCCCACAGCATCCATAACAACAGAAACGGAGGGAGTTTTACAACAGCAATGAATAACTTTGTGGTCTCATAACTGGAATGCTTTGAATAAGAGTGCTGCAAATCTTGTTTACATGGAATTTAAAACTGCAGCTATTAATGGAAAAATGATTTCATGTGATAGAAAAGTTTTTAAAAAAGAAAAGCCTCTAAAAGCAAACACTGTGGGACAAGGTTTTGAAATAGAAACAAAGAAACAGGCTTTCTTTGAGCAATACAGTATGCCCACCACATGTCTTGAAAATGTTGCATGTTACCAGTTGAGATTTTAAAGAAGAATATACAGTATATATACATTTTTCCAAAGAGGAACAAACTTGAGGTTAAACAATGCAGTATTTTATTCATGGTGTTGAATTAGTTTTCACTTCTGACCAAAACCACTCCTCCATTTCTTTCAAGGCAATCTGATTATTATACAACTGTCAACATGAAACTTTACTAATGTCTTGCATCAGCAGGATACCTTTTGCTCACAATCCAGGATCTTGTTTTGAGTCCAACATACAGGAAGTGGAAACGGCTGCATGTCACTCATGACAGCCGTCTCAAAAAAAGATAACAGGACTGTTGGTGCACTCCCTGCTTTTGTTGACCTACATTTAATGCTCTGCCTTATTAGCCAGCATTGTTTGCATCGGCTGTCACTGCTCATTAAAATCTGCACAGCATTGTCTATGTTTGTGTTCAGTTATCTCATTGCACACAGCCACCATGATGCCAGACATTCACTGTGAGTCTGTCTAACACTGCATTTGTTGGCACATGTTCTCGTGGCACTTTGTAAAAGCTAGTGGGAAATGATTGCACGTGAGGGGACTAATCACTTATCACATGTAACCTGTTGAATGGTTATAGGTTTTGTCTCGCACAGATACATGTTTAATGAGTAGCGTCCTGTTGTTTCCATTATGTCTAAAGGGAATGTTTGTTCCTGCTGTAATCTAATTCAGGTCAATATAGCATCAACATGATACTAGGTTCATTTAAGATTAGTACACATGAGAAAAACCAGTCAGTAACCCATCAAAATAAAGAGACGGTGTGCAAACACTGTATTTTTACTGCAACAACATGAATGGTTATTTTTGACCCAATGTTAGAAAAATCAAGCTAAAGTTTTACTAAAAGTTTAGTTTTCTAAAGTATTTTGATTTTTAACTGATTTGTTGTCAGTTTCAAAAAACTGTGTGGACATGACATTTAACAACTACAAAGGATACACACACAACATATAATAATATGAAACAAAGCATGCTAAAGTAAATTATGGAAATTGAGGACAGGCTTTAGTTTCGTTGTATAGAAAATAACACAAACACTGGGTCAAAACAACCATTGTCTCTGGGTTGAAAGGTGACCAAGGATCTGTTATGTTGCAAGAGTTTCAACAAAATCATTCTTCAAAGACAGATCAATTTGAACTGGAGTATCAAATACTTATTCTTGAGTAAAAAAAAACTAAAGGGCATTGTAGTCTATAAACTCTGGGGGCCTCCCTCAGCTGGAGGCCCGTTGTAATCAGTGCCGCTATTCACCCAACTACAACACCCAGAATAATATGTTGTCTAGTCTATTGTGTGTCTTTTTTTGACTGAACGTGAAGCCCCATGCATGCATCATGTCTCCCGCTCTCACTGTAACTCTGTATGCATTTCACAGGCTTTGAGCTTTCGGAGCAAAGAAAATATCTTGAACAAACACTGGTAAACTGTTTCCTATTCCAGTTATGTTGTTCAATTATGAGCATGCCATTTGAGGCTCCGTTTTATATTATTTAGAAGTCTGAGCTTTCCAACAGGAGAACATCTGGATGATAGGCTATTTGCAGTAGTAGACTCAAACCAGTTCAGCAGGATGAAGCTAATGCAAATATTGAACTAGAATTTCCATTTTGTAATAGAAAGTGCCCCATGAGCCCACAACACTGGCTTCTCTATCAAATACTGCCCCCAAGTGGTGGATGGGATCATGGGATCCAGTGAGGAAACCAAAGTTGGAGAGCAGAGAGGAGAGTGAGGGTCTGAGGACGAGACGAGCAGCAGAGGCAGGTCAGTCTGTCTGCACAGGAAACACAGCGAGGGAACCGAGGCATGAGGGTCGACAGAGTCACCAGGTTTGTGGGGATTTGGGGGCAATACCTGCATGATTAAACTGCTGTGACGATGAGAGAAATGCAATATTAAGGTTAATAATTATCAATAATTTAAAGAATGTAGTATTTTGTGCTTTTCTGGTGCAGAAGTGTTTCATTTATTAAGAAAGTAAACGTGAAGTGGTGAAGCCATGCAATGTCATCTTATTGGAATCTTTTTTATGATGATCATGATCTACATTAGCATGAAGCGATTTTTCAAGGTCACTATATGGCCTAAATATAGCCTCATGTTTGGTGCATTGAGCATAATTATGACAATTGATCACGTATTGATGTTGTATCGTCATGCTAAAATTAAACCTGCATATGTTGGATGATAATACACTTTAATAAGGTAGATACGTGTTTAGGCTGCATTCATATTATACATATATATTTGTATTGTTTTGGTGCAGTTAGTCGTTATGAGGTATATAAACGATAACAAATCATTAAAAAAGGGAACTGCAGGAAGCATTTGCATTGTTGTAACCCAAAATAAGTCTAAATGTCCATCATTAACCAGCTGTTATAATTTATTATTGAAGGTTTTAAACTTTTCGACACTATCGTTTTGAGCAAATAAGGCTGTGTAAAATCCCCCTCGCATATTGTAGCCAATAAAAACCAGGCTGACATTGACAGCCCAGGTGCATCTTGGGAGTCGTAGTTCGTTGGTCTCGTGCAGCCCGTTGGGAGTGCGGTTCTCGCTGCGGCGGAGGACTACACAGCTCCGGGTCCCGCACAGAGGCGGCTGACAGCGGTCGGTACGGAGCGAAGGACGGCGCCACAAATATCCACCGTCTGGTTTTTTTCCAGGGGTTTGACGTTTCCATTAAAAAAAAAAGTTGCCATCTGCAAGAATGCAGTCCGAATCGGGAATAGTTCCCGACTTCGAGGTTGGAGAGGAGTTTCAAGAGGAGCCTAAAACGTATTACGAATTGAAGAGTCAACCCTTAAACAGGTCAGTTGTTGAGACAGTTATTTCCCAAGCCGGAGCGGTTTTGGTGTTTAGGTGATAATTGGGCTGCAGATTCTGTTCTGAGCTGTTGTTCCACAGTGCGTGCATGTAGCAGGCTTCTCCACAGATGTTACTGGAGCTCATCTCCATACCGGGATTCAACTCCCATTCCTTATGGTTATCCTGCTGGCATGAAGTTATGCAACACTTGGGTGTTGTCTTGTCAAAATCTACTTCAAATATTAGCTTGTAGAGGAGAGAAAGACAGGAGATGCTGCTCAGCTTCACTCACTGCTGATGTGTTGATAAAGCTGATGGGTGGGGTGATGTTTGTATGGATACTACTTTAAAGAAAGTGTACAAATAGCCTACCTCTTGATGGAAATGTTCATAGCCAAATGCAATCTGTAGGTTACCAATAACTGGTTAGTCAAATAATATAGTGTCACTGTGTTTAGTAAATTATAGTAGGATACATAACAACCATCTACAGTGGAAAATGTGCAGATATTTTTGTAGAGAAGCTACAATGCGAGATGTTTACATTTCATATCAACTATTAAGAGGCGGATAGAGCTATAAAAGTGTAACCTAACACAATCTGCTCTTGAATCCAGTGTCTGCTTTCTATGTATTTATTTGAAGAGCTGGAAATGCAATGCTGAAAGTAAACATTGGAGAGTCTTATCTTAATCCTGACTAAAACAAACAGTGTTGTGGAATAAACGTGACATACATTAGAGGTTCATATGGTGCCTCAGGACATGAACACACAGACTTATCAGAAAGCTGCTGTTGAGGCCTCTCCAAACAATCAGCAATGGCTGAGTCAGGTCTCTGTGGTCTCATGTGACCTTTCACCTTTGTTCTGGAAGTATTGCTCATTGCCATCTAATGTATGTTCAGATGCTAATAAGCAATAATACTAATATATATCAAGGGGTCTCAGGAAGTCATTAAGGACACAGTTTTGGGAAACTCTTCTTTGAGTTAGATAAGATTTATACCACTTTCATGTCCTAAAATTGAATATAATGCTGGAGCCGGGTGACAGTTAGCTTAGCTTAGCATAAAGAAAAGAAAAACAGCTAGTGTGGCTCTGTACAAAGTTAACAAAATCCATATTCCAGCACCTTATTGATGACGAGACTGCTGTAAAAATACAACTTTTTTTTCCGTACACTTAGATATCACTCTTGTTAATGACAGTTCCTTAGAGTTGTCAGAAAGATTTCTCTCTTCAATTAGCAAGAAAGAAAATGAAAGTTATCGCGAAAATGGAGTATAAAACTTATTTGATGCACTTTTTAGTAGCTGATTGTAATAACGTCATGTTTTGATGAATGACTTTTGACCCAAGTTAATTCTGACTATAGATAAATACCAGAATAATTTGTAGGTACTGACAAAAAAAAAAAGAAGAAGTCTATTTTGACTGATGACGATAAAGCATGACACTGTTTTCCGGGTGATTCTAATAGATTACACAACACTTTTCAGCTGTGATCTAACGCAGATGTTGTGAAAATCACCACTTTGCTGTGTTGCTGATGGGAGTGATAATACCTCTATTAACAGAATGGTGTTTCATTATCAGTTGTTTTTTTGGATCTACGTGTCTCTGTGAGGCTGTTCAGCAAAACATGGCTTCATTGTGAGAGGACAGTACACCATTGTTTTCAGACAGAGCTCTTATTACAGACGTTTGGTAGACTGGTTGATTCTTGAGACTTTCTTTTTGCAGATTTGGAGTTCATCTGCGTTCCTCTAAATTCAGCCACAACTCCAACTCTCGCACAGCCTTACCCTTTAACCCAGTTCTGCATTTTTTAAACTAATTACTTGATTAGTGAAATGTCATTATACTGTTATACGTACAATCTGAGCTGTGTTGTGTTGTGAGGTCGCAGGCAGAGCAGCAAAGGCATCCAGTCTCAGTGCGAGCGAGGAATCACAGATTATTTCATGCCAGTTACTTTGGAAAATGAGAAGTTGTCTGAAAAGTTGTTTAGATTGAAGGCGTCCCACTTCCTCTTCCCATCACATGAGGATGATCCAGCACAGTCACGATGACAGTGTTGCGAGACATTGTTGCGCAAAATGGATATAATTAGTTCCATTGATTATTGGTGTCATATCCCGTCATTATTACCCCTGTGGTTTCTAAATTTAAAATCTGAGGTGTGACAAAATCATTTCAAAGACATATTTTTTGTTCTTAAATCAGTTTGACAGAGCGCTCAGCCTGCTGCAGACGATGTGCCGAACATAGACGCGAGACAGACAGGGAAGCTAGTCTACTGTGCAGTGTGAATAAGATATATATTTAGCAGTGGATGTGTTGATTCTGAAACTGAGAGTTGAAGCCTCATTATTTTCTGGCTGACTTGGTATGCAAAGTGAAGTCTTGTGTAGGGCTGAACGATTAATCGATTTTAAATCAAAATTGCGATTTGAAATGATGCGATTTAAAAAAACACTTTTCTTTCTTTTTTAATAATTTTTTTCTTCTTGTGTGTCAGTCATCCACACCAATCAGAAGTGCTGTTCTCCACATGTACCAGCCATTGTTAACCAATCAGAAGTGGCCCATGATAGAAGGTGATAGACAGATTGATCCAATCACCTGCCAAGTCCTTTTGAAAGTGCCAGCCCTTTCCAAATGGCTTCCAATGGAGCTTTCCTAGATGGTTTGGTGAAACAAACCATCTGAGTCAGGTTAATAATGCTCATCACGTGTGTTACATCTATGACAGGGTGAATCTTAAACTGAAGCTTGACTTTAAAGCAACCCAACGGAAGTTTCATGTAAGTTTAGTTCTTTAGTTCTTTCACTCGTAGCTCGGGCTGCGGGGGGGCTAGAGACGGGAGCACGTTGATACGACCTTCCTAGCCGGAGATATGGCCGCATTTTACAATAAACTTCCGTTGGGTCGCTTAAAAACAAATATCGCAAATTGAATCGCAATATCTGTCAGAAAAATCGCAATTAGATTATTTCCCCAAATCGTGCAGCCCTAGTCTTGTGCTTTCTAATGCATGAGAAAAATGCATTAGAAAGCACAAAATGTATATTAAAAAAAAACAGATATGATCTCACATAGATGGGTGACACTTTTTGCATCAGCATCAAAAATGCTATAATATATTACTTAGAATCTTACAATAACTGTTGCAAGGGCTTTGCTAAAAAAAAAAATCCTTTTAAAATTCACACAATCAGGACATTTTCAATCAAAGAATAAACAATCAAGACTGATAATGTGATCAAATGATCGATCAATGACTACTAATGATACTGGACAGGTTGCCATACATGCAAAATGTCTGTATTGCTATTAAGTGAATATTGAGGTTTAATTCTTATATTTCCATATGGTTTGCCTGGATGACCTCATATGAACATATTGCAATATCAAATACATTAGATTGTGCCCGATTGCCTTTAAATGCTGGTTTGTTTTTATGAATTTGGGAATAAAATGAGGTGATATCTGCCTGTGAGAGACAGCTGAGTCGTGGGTTGAGGGTTATGCAAGTGCAGTGTTGGGAACAGCTTGTTCCCGAGGGGATATCGTAGACAGAGATGTCTGAAGGTGACGGGTTTCAGGCATGAGCTAATAGGGACAGGAGCTTAATGACACAGACAGGTGGCTGAAGTAAAAGTCCGTCCTCACTACTTGTCCTGCAGTTAGGATCACTTTGCTGCGTCCTAAGCTTTACTTGTGGCTTCTTGAAGCACTTTACAGTTCCACATCGGATCATTTTCACAAACTTTGGAATTGTTTTGCTTTGCTTCAAGAGTTTTAATAATAATTGAAATGTGTGATTTTTGTCAGCCTCTGTTGGTGACCAGTAAAACTGCAACAACACTGAAACAGCACTTCCTACACAGCATCCTGCTTCCTGCTAAATATTGAAGGGCTGTATAACTCAGCTCATTATTGATTAAGTCTGCTGAATTCTTGCTCAATTAATCTATTGAAATGTCCGAAGATAGTCAAAACAATGACAAGCGAAGTATATCTTAGAAACCAATAATGTAAAGTCTACAAATTGCATGTTTTGACCACCACAACACAGAAGACACTTTGTTTGAGCAATTGATCAACTTTTTTGTAATTTTTTTCTTAAGAAACCGGCTTAAATCAGCAAAAAAAAAATCATTTCAGAAATGTTGTGATAAGGATTAAAGACTGTTGCTTTATTTGTGAAGAGAGGTAGCACATCCTCCACTGTTTAATAAGCATTTAATAAAATATATACAAAAAACCCAACAACTGTTTAATTAACAGATTGGGTTTTAAGCATAGTTAAATATAATTCGAAAGAAGATGACCAAATGAGGAAACTCCAAGACCAAAAAGCCTTATTTAAAAAGGAAATTAAAAAGGGTTCGGGGCCTTTAAAGCCCTGCTGACGATAACAACATCTAGGAATCAATATACTAAATGTCAAATAACAAAACATTTTAAGAAAACAAACCCCTGCCCGACCATTAGGTTCATGTCTACTAGGTTGACAACACAGATAGTTCAACTCAAACAAGGCCTCCTTATAGAGCCCGCAGAGTCCAACCAAAATGTAAAATAAAACAAAAAATTGCCATATGTTTTCCTTTTAAATGAGACGTATAGATAAAGAGCTGTAGAAATGCATAAAAAACCCAAAAGACTGAAATGTACCGCACATAGATCTTGATTAGGAGTCCGGCCTAGTTGATCCCAAGTCCTCTGGTTGCTATATTCCCAATATTCTTAAAAAAAAGTCTCCCATTTTTTCTTCACATGAGGATCTACCATCAAAAAAAGATCCAAATGCCTTTTCCATCTGCCGAGTGTGCCGCCTGGATCATCCATAGCTCCTCTGTCTATCTCCAAAAGCCTTTCTGCTTCAACACAGGACCAAACAATTCACTTCCCTATTGTTCTTCAGGCCACGCCCCCTTGCACCTGTGATCCAGGAGCACCAGACCACCTGACCACTGTTAGCTGCAGGACGCTGCATTTGGCAAACATGTGAAATCACGAGTAGTTACACAAGTATATAGTCCCTCGGGGGCTGCATTCATGGTGCTTCACAGAGAACGTTTGAATACAATTCTGAGTATTAGGATTCTTTTTGATGAATTTCCTCCCACAGTTAGGAATAGATACAGCCACTGATAGAGCTGAGCCCTCAGGAGAGTTCACTGACAGGAACAACTGTGAGGAGCAGGGAGGATGACTTGTATGAGGCGCATTGCATGAAGAAACTTATTGTACAGAGCGGTATGCTATTAAAAAATAAGACCCGGCAAGTTCAAGTTATTCTACGGGGTCCTGGCTTCCTGGAAAGTATCTGATTATCTCTCCTGATGATTTAACAGTTTACCCAATTTAGTTTTGCTCTTGAATGTGAATCTATTCAGATAGATTCAGATTAACTGCGCTGTCAATTTGTAGAGACATGTGGTTTTTAGAGTTTCTATATGTACTTTTGGTACTTTATTTGACACTGTGTGATTTGTATCTGGACAAGAAGAATTGTTAGGCATTGTGTAGTAGTATCACGTTTTAATTGGCTAGTTTACTACAGGGGCCGGTTAAGCTACTTCCCTAAGAGCAACTTATTAGTCCAACATACTTTTTAACATGTTGGACACATTTGTATTTAGATGTTGTTGGAAGATGTCTCCAGATGTCTTGTTTGGACTCAGTAAGGTGTACAACAACTCAACATATGCTAAATGTATTGTTACTTAATACAAAGGTTTGGATTTTGCTTGAATAAAATGTCTTACATTTTAAGAAGAGTTGGCAACTGAAGCTAAAAAGTGATTAATTAAGTCAAATTCTCTCTGCTCTAGTAACAAGACTTGTTGCATTTTTTTGTAGAATGCACATAACAATATGCTACGTTGGTTTTGTTTTGTTTGAACCATATAATCCATTTTCATTTATGAACAGTTGCATCCAGATGTTTGTCGTCAGAGATGTGCTGGATATCTCTCTCCTGCGGGGGGGATGCCAGCTGCAGCACGCTGGGGTGTAGTGACCAGCAGGGGGGCGCGAGTGGATCAATTTACCGCCGTGTAGCTACATAATCACTGCGCTGTGCTCCAGCTGAGCGGGGGGGGTAGTCAGCCAGGAGGGCCTGATCTCCTCTGTGATCCACCTGCAGCCTCTGAGACAAAACAAAAGGAGACAGGATCATTACAAGCAGCTAGATGCAGGACAGCTTTTCTGCGATCTCATTTGCTGAGCGATAAAACATAAACATTGTTTTTTGGGTTTTTTCAACAGCAGACAGTTATTCTATCAGAGCATGTGTCAAAAGTAGGTAAACAAATCTTCACTTTATAGAAAAATAGGTAGAGTAACAACGTACAGTAAATACTGCTTAACACCAGGGCGACACAATCTATTACCAATCCTTTATCACATATCACAAAACACCAATGCTTCTAGCTTTTTGGAGATACATGCAGTGACTACAGATTGTCTGCACGTCGTCCACTGAACAGTCAGGACTCATGCCTCCAAGGGAAACTGTGTGTGTGTTTTAAATCAGCTAGTTGATGGGCAGTGTGTATCAGTGGTCTCCTCTCCTCTCTGTGAGGCGATTGGAGAGTCCAGGCCGGCCCCGGACACTCCCACCTTTGACACACTTTCAGCGCTGCACCACCGGCATGACTTTCATAGTTCTCCAAGGGTGGGTGGTGCAAAAAAATAAAATAAATATGGAGGCTGTAGGAGTGCAAGTGCACAGACCCTGCTCATTTGACCCTTTGTGAGCATGGCGTCTCTGCATGCTTGCATGACTTTGTATTAGTATTATGTACACAACATGTACAGTTCGCAGAGAACTATGTAAAGTAAATACGATAACAGCTTCAGCAGATTTCTCCGCGTGCAGTGAGCAACAGTTGGTGCTTAAACTGGTCCTGGTTAATAATCAACATCATTTTTAGTTGTTTGTTAAGTTAAGACATTGTTTACACATTTGTCATTGATTTTGAGAACCAATAAAGATTTTGTGTCACTTTGATACCCTCTCTTTTTTGAATGGATAATCACAAAAGAGTTTGAAAACGATTTTTCTAACAGTAAATACATGGTTGCCATGACATTAGTTTTTAGAGGAAGTTGTTGTTGTACCATTAGTGTCCATTAGGCAGCGCTATTAGCTCCAGTCAGTTACCAGCAGCAGTATAAGTGGTGTCTGTTCTGCACTTTATTTTTCCACCAGCTCAGAGTTTGGACAGAGATCAGACGTCTTTCTCTACTTTAAACATTGTGTTTTAGCCTCTCCTCACTCAGGATGTGAAGCTTCTTCATCTCTCTGAGTGCTGTTGGGCAGTAATACCTTCATCAAAGCCTCAGCTCTGACAGTTGGCTAATAATGGAGTGTGATGGAGTGCTGTAGTGAGCCGAATCAGAGGAATCATGGGTTGGGTGGGTGGGGCTCTTCAGCACTGTACTGCCATTGTTATTTATTTTTTCTCCTTTGAGATACACAAACATGAGAGGAGTGAACACACACACACACACACACACACACACACACACACACACACACACACACACACACACACACACACACAGAGATAATCAGAAATGTATTAAAGGATATCATGAGGCGCTACAACTCTCACTAAATCTTTGCTATATTGTAAACATCTATTTTTAAATGGAGACTAACGGCCTGATTGATAAACATAGCTGATTTTACCTGCTTATCAGAGATTTATTGATTTGCAAGAAATTCCAGTAGGGAAAAAACATAAATATATTTAAAGAGGACATATTCTGCTCAGTTTTAGGTTCATTTTTGTATTTGGTGATTATCATGGTGCCTCTACTGTGACATATTTCCTTGCTTTAATGTTAAACAATGTTTTTATTTTTCTCATACTGCCTGTGTGCTGCAGCACCTCTTTTCACCCTCTTTCTGAAACCAGAGACCAGTCTGCTCTGACTGGTTAGCTGGCCGGCTCTGTTGTGATGTCCCGCCCCTTAGCCTATCACGTACAATGTGTTGGAGTGCTAGCCAATAGAAGAACGAGTGTTACATAGTGACGTTACATAGTGACGTTACATAGTGACGTCACTATGTTGCGGTAGTAAACAAAGGAGTCCCATCAAGACATTTCAGGCAGGTGTGTGTGTGTGTGTGTGTGTGTGTGTGTGTGTGTGTGTGTGTGTGTGTGTGTGTGTGTGCGTGCGTGCGTGCGTGCGTGTGTGTCTGTGTGTGGGAGAGAAATTGGGATTTAAGCCTTTGCAGACTGTTTACATGCAAAAACAAACCTATATAACACACTTATTGTTAACTACTGGAAAGGGAAAACAGTGATACTATTACATATTTGATCCACCAGAGAGCACTGGCCAGTTCATATTATAACTGTAAAATCTAGGTCTTGCATTTGGTAGATATCCATTGTGCACACATTATAATTCATAATATCTTTGGTGATCCTTGACATTTTGTCTAGCGCTACCAGCACTTAAAGTTTTAACTTATCTAGTGAAATATCTCAACATCTTCTTGATGTATTGGCACTTCATTTGGTAGAGGCATATTATTATTCCGACACTATGAATCCTAATAACTTTGATGAACTCCTCACTTTTCCTCTAGCGCTTAAAGCAGCTCACTGATTTATATTTGCCATTGCCTTGGTTTATGACAAATTACATCCTGTGTAATCCAATAGCTTGTGTTCTAACAGAGCTTCTAGCATTAATTGACATTACACTGGGTTAAGCTTTAATTATAGTGAATATCAGAGTTTGTAAAAGTAGACATTATTTCAGAAATATATGTTATAATATTGCATTATTATTATTGATGCATTTAGCTGTAAATAACTGTAATCACTGCTAGTCAAGGTGGAAATATTCCAACTACTTTTTAAACTGGCCGGAAACAGTTTTATTCAGTGTAATAATACATCATAATTGTATTGTTCATTTTATTTTGCATTAATAATCAACATGTCATTTCTTTATTTACCTCTGATTTGTATTTGAATATAGACGTATAAGAATGAAATGACATACTCCAAGTTAAAGCAGTGTTTCCCCTACCATTGTAAGGTGTTTAAAAAAAAAGAAGAAATTATGTTTTGTTTTTTTTTATAATAAAAAAAAAAAATTGGAACCAAATTGCAACTAATCTATATCTACTGTCACTTTTCACATTGAACATGTGCTCTTTTATTAAATAAACTAAACACTTTCATTTTAAGTTGTGAGTTTAGTGTTTTTGACCCTAACCACAGATGCACTAATCAATAACAATATTGCTCTCTCTGCTCCAGGGGATTCAAAAAAAATATATCCCAATGACAGCCGGCCTCACCCCCCTTCCGCTCAGGCAGCACCCCCCCACCAAAGCAGTAAACCTAGGGGAAACACTGTAAAGTATCCCAAAATGTTTAAGGAATTTAAGGAAATTAAGGAAGTAATGTGGTAAATATCGTATCTCATCATATTTTGCATTTAAAAAATGTGGGCTTTTGGAAAGAAATTCACTTTTTATGTTTGTTCTAGCTACACACGAGGGGGCAAAGGAAATAAAACTACTGTTGTGTAAAATTCAAACACTCAAACAGTGAAACAGATTAAAGAAAGAAACAAATCAAAGGATTTCTGCTCAGGCAGTGGAAATTAACAAAAAAAAAGCTGACATTGGATCCAGTCACTTTAGTTCGAAACTTAGGGGATGAAAGGAAACACAATCGCCTAAAGTCACACAGACAAAGGAATTATAAATATAACCACTAAACCTGATTCTCTATAGCGGGAGAAGTACAAAGAAACTTGACACAAAAACATTTGAGGGTCCCAAACTGCTGCAGGACTTTTAGAGACAAAACCCCAGTCTTTGTTCTGCTCTAACCCCCTCATTAAAACGACTTGTTAATTGATTTATCTAGGATCAATAATCAATGTATCTGTATCAGCATTGTCTTCAGGAGTGAATGAGAGATGTTTCTGCTAAAGGGCAATACCTAATCGGATTTGACTGTAGATAATAGTCAGAAAATGTGGCGTTTTGTTACACCGTAGCGTGTTTTCGCTCTTGTGCAGGGTTCAGTGGGCGTGGAATCAGACAATGAGATTATGTGCAGCACTGGGGGGAGAATGATGGTATGCTGAGGGTTCAACACCCAGTGAATACGCTGCAGACCGAAGCTGTGTTTGACTCCACTGGCTAATTAGTGCGATTACTGCACAGCTGGATTGGCCAGACGTTTTACTGAGATTTGTCAAAAGGATCGCTCACTCGATGAAGGCTTCATCCCGGCAACTTCTGCTTCAGCAGAGCCTCTCTATTTTAGGACTCTGTCTGGGGAGCAGCCGTCTAAATTTAAGAGAGTGGGAAAACTGAAGCAACCTTTTATGAAACCTGTTCCTCTTTTCTGTTGAGGTTTAATTCCTCTAATGCACTAGGAGCTCTCAAACATCTTCATTACATTACATCAATGCACACTATGCAAAGTATTTCTTGTTTTTATTTATTTAATCTAAGTATTGCCAGTTCTGCACAACCCTCCAAATATTTTTGCACATTTGTATACTCTCATCCACTTTCCATAACAATACTGTACATATTTTATTTTCATTGTATTATTCGAAGTACTTTAATAATACGTACTCTGCACGTAGTTTTACAGTATATCCAGATTTCATGTGAATAATTGCCCATATCTTAACTTATAATAGGTTTCAATTGTTTTTATTTCATTGTTTTGTTGTTTTGTTTACTTTCTATCTTCTTTAACTGTGTTTATGTGCACCATGTACCAAGGAAAAATCCTCGTATGTGTTAACCCACTTGGCGATAAACCTGTTTCTGCTTCTGATTCAGAATCAGAAAGTTTATCTGTTGAAAATAGCATTTTAATTAATGCTGAGTGGTTTAATTGTACCAAGTCTATATCTTGGAAGTTGCA
Organism: Notothenia coriiceps; assembly: GCF_000735185.1. Lineage (NCBI taxonomy): Eukaryota > Metazoa > Chordata > Actinopteri > Perciformes > Nototheniidae > Notothenia > Notothenia coriiceps. The sequence goes on from NW_011356064.1 coordinate 28,100, forward strand.
TAAAAACAGGGCCTAATCTACTAATTAATACATTAAATGTCAAAAGATAGCAAAAAAAAAAGTATCAACATATCCTAGGGCCATAGCTATGTCTTCTAAGTGCTTGTTTTTCTCTTCTTCTAAGTGCTTGTTTTTCTCAAACCAATATTCAAAAACATCATGACAGGCTGGAACCTGCCAGTTTAACATTAGTGCTTTTCAAATCCCTGTCCCGAGTCTGAATCTACGCTCACTCATTATCTTAGCAAATCAAAACCATCAAATCTCTGCAGCTCAACAGTCAAGATGTTCCTTTTGATCTCTGCCCTTCGCTCATATTAACCTTTTATTCCATCTGCTCTCCCTTCATCTTCTTCTACCTCTGCTGCTCTCTGACCGTCCTCCTCTCTCCTCTCTTTTTGCTTGACCTCTCCTTCCCTGTCCGACCCCTCTCTACCCTCTCTGTGTTATCACTATCTCCACAATCGCTCACTGTCTCTGCTCATTCATCTGGCATCTTTTTTTTCTTTTCTGCGGCAGCCCTTCGGAGCAGCACGGCTCCTCCAAGCCCCCGCTGAGCTCCTCCGCCATGACATCACGCATCATGTTGCGGCAGCAGCTGATGCGGGAGCAGCTTCAGGAGCAGGAGCGGCGGGAGCAGCAGAAACAAGAGGCCTGCCATTACCCACAAACCACAGCGGCACAGACCCCTGCCATCAATGTCAGCGTCCCTGCCAGTCTGCCGCCTGCTGCCCAGGTACCAATGGAGGTGCTCAAGGTAAAAAAAAAAACATTGGTAGGAAAATAATATATGTCAGCATGTATGATTAGCACGCTGACACATTTAATACAGTGTCAAGTTTCCACGTCTGGAATGAGAAGTTGCATGTGTCATGGTTACAGTCTGTATGGACCAGGCAGTGCTGTATTATTAGATGCTGTGTGTGTGTGTGTGTGTGTGTGTGTGTGTGTGTGTGTGTGGACAGTCAGGCTATAGTGGTTTTACTATGACTGTGTGTAAAAAAACTCAGGAGTGAGTGAAGTGTGTTAAAATGCGTATATGGGGATTATCTTTCCTGAGAGAATTCCTCTTTAATGCATGCTGTGCTTCCAGCCATTTGGATTTAGCCATCTTTAATCCTATTTGCTCAGCTAGATTCACATCTTTTCATAGCTTTGATTCCCTCACAGTCCGAGGGACAGGAGACTGTGGAGATTTTCTGTACGAGTAGACACTGTTTTGTTTGAGGGATAATTTTTACAAAGGCAGTCTGGTAAGTTTTTCTACTATTTAAGTGTTTTCTGAGAGTTTATAATCCTTGTTGAAACATCGATACAAATGTGTTGTGTGGCGGAGAACATGTGGATACAGATTTCTGTGTAATTGCTGCTTTACGGTCACATCTTTTTGACCTGCATAGTAGATTTTCATGTAATTGAGTGCTTATCAATATAAAAAACGTGTGTAATTTGCACAAAAAAGTTTTTGTTTGGTTTCTTTTGCAGGGGTTAGTGACAAAACTTTCAAGTGGATTGCTTCAAATTCAGTTTTGTACCTTTTTGGAGCAGTTGGTTTTTACATTAATGTAATGGAAATGTTTAGAACGTTTGTTTTGAGAACACATGCTCACACGTATATTGTGGTGTGCATGTGTTTACCTCCTGTGAGTTTTCCATTTTCTAAGAAAGAGACAAATTAAGCTTTCAGTTTGATTTCCACTACCATTATTTTCAGAAAGCTGTGTAATCATGGATGCAAGGTTTTCCATTTTGGAAACATATATGACACTTAAGGGGATTTTTGCCTTTTGCTACAAATTTGAAATACTTTGTGCAAAAATCTGACTTTCATACCACAGCGAAACGTTTCTTGTCAGTGAATAATGACTTAATTGGGGATCATGAGTATACATCAAAGTTGTAATTGTTTGGCCGCACATTAAGAGTCAAACAAAGCACTGATAAAGTGAGTAATCTCTGTTGATCCACAACACAACCTGAGATTTCATGGTTGCTTGCTCAGCCCCTCTTTCATCACCCTGGATGTGTGCAGCATGGGCCAGCAGAGAAGGACAAATACAGTATCTCCATTGAAAACATTGCCCTGCTTCTGAAGCATAAACATGACTTCTCTCCATAATCTACTGCTCTTTGAGAGGTTTAGGCCCCCCCCCCCCCGCACCCCGAACCCTCGCCCTGTGTACAATACACCAAGTTAGAGTAATTTCTCTGCTTTAGCGAGAGCTTACAGACATTCTTCATTGACTGAAGGCCTTGAAATGAAAAGGCCGTTGAAGCTTGGCGCTGTTGAGCTGGGTTAACCTACTCCCCTGTCTGTGGGTAGATTAGCACGAACAGCTCAGAGGTACCAGGCAGAGCTGCTGGAACTTTAAAAAAGTGCAAACATTGAGCTCAGATGAGTTTATCTACAGACTGATTGGACCCTTAATTAACCAAGTGACCTCTGACCTTCTGGAGACTAAGTAAGGGATCAGTTAAGGGATCAAGACGAAGGCGAGCACAGCCTTACCACACACCGAACGCTAATTCAGTGAAGAATGCTCGTAATTAGCCCCCACTGCCTCCATTCCACGGCATATTTAAGAGAAGAAAAAAAAAAACACTGCTTTGAAATGTATGTAGGATAGCTTCCTAAAAGGGTTGAAAAATGATTAATTTTTCTAAGGATTTATGGTGCCACAAAAAGAACAAAGTACTCTTCTACCCTTGTACAACATTTCATATGGATTATACCATCGGGGTAGCTCGTGACCAGTACACATCAGAGAGTATACAAAGATGCCCCACAGATATCTCAGTTAGCTGCATTTGTGAGTTAATGCCATGACACTTGAGAGAAAAGTACTTTTTGTTATCTGTGATAAAAAAAAAAGGCATGATACTTTATATTTTTAACATATTTAGTGTGCATGGTGTAGTGCAATCATTGTCTGAAATGTACCATACAGTAAAATGTTACTTTCATTGCTTTTTTAAATAAGCTAATATTGTTTCATTTGGTAATTTAGTCACAGTCATGTTTTATGTACTATCAGTTATACAACAGCGGTAAACCAGCAAACCACATGGTCAAACCCTACTTCCTTAGCATCTATGCTAATTGTACCACAACATTTATCATTTAAGGACACAAGGTTTATGCTCCGTTGGTAATTAGCTGTGTTTTTTTGCACAATAGCATGACAATACGTCAGACAGCAGGTTGCCGTGATGCTGCTGCTCACATTAGCATCACAGTCGTTGTCTGCAGCTTCCACAGAGCATGTTAGCAGCTTAACTGAGACAAAGTGGCCTATTCTTCTAGCCCGCGTAGCAAATGGGGGCATTCTTGTTAATGTATCCTGGTCGGACCATCATGGAATGCCCAAAGCATGCAAATAAAAAAAAGAAACACAGATCAGTGTTTGTGAGCTCTCACCCTGCGTCCTCTCGCAGCACAGCAGTCTGCTTTGTGTGTGTTTTTGCAGCGTGTATCGGACCCCTTTTGAGGGTTAAGTAGACGCTGCCCTCGGGGCTGTGGAAGGCTAAAAGCAAGCTGGTAAACAACAAGCTTTCTTGTTTGCTATGGCTGCAGTTGCTGTGCGTTAGCAGTGAACGTCACATATCCAAACAGTGTATTTTCGAACAAGTACATTTAGTGAAGTTGGGCAAAGTAAAGTTCAAGACCTGCTGACGCTAAGACCTCTCGATAATCCATTATTCTGCCTATTGGCTCTTAAACAAGCTGAAGAACTGGATGATTGGTATAAGAGATGTATCTAGTTAAACCAGTGGCTATACACACACACAGCAGCATGTTTAGACTCCTTATACATACGGTATGTTCAGTTACAAAGACCCTGTAGTAGTCTAGTCTGTGCAGATGTGTCCACTCGTAAAATACACCATGAAAAGGACCCTTTTAAACTGGCCGGGGTCTTTGAACTCAGATCATTTTTCTCTCTAAGACCAAGTTACACTCACAAAAGCTACAGTATGTATCGACAAGGCCGGGATGTTCCAACGAGAGGTCTGCGGCCCCCCCGGGGGTGATAACAAACTCAGAGCAGTGAGATCATCTAATAAGTGATCATTTAGGAGATCCCTCGGGACAAAAACAAGCTTGAGAAACCACTTGTGCTCATTATGTAGAGATAAAGATAAATGCAGCTGGTTAAGTCAATGTCAGAGATTTACTATTTAGTTTTTTTATTTACTATTTACACTTTTTTTTAACGATATTTTCATAATGGATCTGCTCATTATTTATGGCCTAATTAATTCATAATTTAGTCTATACAGTCAGAAAAATATATATATATATGTATTAAAACTGCTGGTTTGTTTAAAAAAAAATTAAAAACCTCATTAACTATCATGAAATAAATGAAAGTCTTTAAGAGACTTTAACCAGCAAAGAAAAAATATTAAATACTGAATCAATTTATGATTTTTAACCACTTTTTTATAATTGCGTAACTAGTGAAGCGTTCTCTATTAATCGCTCAATATTGAAAAATCATATATAATAATCCCCTTCAGAATGTCCTTAAGCCTTAACTTCAATTAACCATCGCTTAGCATCAATAGATATGTTTCTTTTGGTCAAAGGACTGATCCATTTAACTCTGAATCATTTCAAAGTAACCTTCTCAGTCAGAACATCATGTGGATTAGGAGACAAACTTGTATGTCTTTCTTTTATTGAGACACCTTTTGCTTTGTCTTGTGAACAAAATGCCCTTAAGGACATATGTGTGTCTATTCTTACTGAGAGAAGAGATTGACTGTTGTATTGGGCTCCTGAAGTAATCCTTTGTACATTGTAATCATTTTTCAATGTTTAGATATGAACAGCTATCCATTGTGCGGATTTGTGAATTTCTTCTGTAAATCCACACAAACAAAGTCGAAATGAAATAGTCAGTGGGTCTTTGTAACACAAATCTTGATGTAAATGTTCCTCATAGCATGGGTTGACAACAGGTCATAAGATAAATGGGGTTGTTTAATCATTTATAAAATAGTAAAGTAGGAAAAACACATTGCTAAAAAAAAAGAAGAAATTCAGCGTCCCTAATCTTGGAATGTCTAATGCTGTGGTGTTTAAGGTCACAAGCATTACACTTTCAATATTCGTCTTGTGATAAGTGGTGTCATAAATAGATAAAAGAAAGTACAAAACAACCCAAAGTGGCCAGGGTGGGGTACATAAATGCAGTCAAATGAATAAAAAATGCTTTAGGATTCAAAATATAACTATATAACATGTGCCTATTACCTATGTTTAGCTCACGTGTTCAGAGCCTGGTTATGGCTGAATGGATTTACTACTGGAGTGGTTTCTAAAGAAAGTTAACCAGTATTTCACAAAACTGCAAAGAAAAGAACCAGGAAAAAATATTACTCCAAGTTTCCAAGAAGACCTGAGTTTGCACATCTCTATTTGTATTAATTCATTGATTGACTTCTCATAATTAACCAGTTTACCATAAGGCAGGATGTGAGGTGAGCCTTTAAGCGAGGGGTGTCCAAACTATTTTGTTGTTTGGGCCATTTTGAATCGGCCCTTATCAAATTCTAAAAATATAATGAAATTTGGACCACAACTGAAACTTGTGTCTCATATTGTACTTCTCAAATATATATGCAAACATATATTACACGGTAGTATTCATGAGTTAGTAAGCCAAATGTTTCAAATACATTCAGTCAATTAAAGTTGAAAACAATTTCTAACAAATCTAAGATGATAAGAAAAAAGCCCAATGACTTATTTACATAACAAGCTTGAAATATACCCTTCATATTTCCTCTTGTTATAAGAAATCTGAGGTTTCTGTGTTAAGGAATGAGCTGCTAACAAAAGAATGAAACCCTATGGAGAGCTGTGATAGGCTGTTTGTTTTCTTCAAGCATATTCAAGTATCAAGCATACTTTACCTACATTTGATTGATTTTGCTGACTTATCACTTAACTTATGAGGCAGTATACCTCTTGTGAGTGGCCCAGCCCTTCGTATATTGTTATGTATGTGGCCCCCTGTGAAAAAAGTTTGGACTCCCCTGCTTTAAGTCTTCAAAGTCAGATGCAGTTCTTGGCAAGTTTTCAGAGTCAAACCAGGAAAGTTGCTGGTTACTCTTTTCCTCACAAGCAGATGCTAAATAATAAAGTATTTTTCCCACTCGGAGTCGGACAGAATACTCAGTAAACCTGGAGGTCGTTTGGGAACACCTCGAGTGTTGGAACCATGGCGGTGACTAACTGATGACAGACAAGATAAACTGTTTCCTTTTTGTATGCGTTCCACTAACTTTTTTTTATGATGATAGCAGCTGACTGCAAATTATAACATGCCGCTTTTACTAAAAGGGGAATAATTGCCTTGTGTGGTCATGGCTGTGCTTTAGTCAAGTAATTAACCTTAAAGAAAGCAGGTCATAATCACACTTGACCAATTGGAAACATGCAATATTCAATAACTTCAACATATTGTTAAATACCCAAATAGACTGAATAAGAGGAATTGAAAAGGTTTTTTATTATACTTTTGAGTCTAGACTGAATACAAAATAGGGATATAAAGTGTTGATTATTTTATCTCCTAAGATATATGTTCTCACTACATAACAAATTTTTCCCCGTCATGTTATGGACCAAATGATTAACAGAAAAGATAATACCAACAAAAACAACAACAACAAAAAACATATGAGAGAGAAATTGAAATTGGGTATTGTGCCAACTTTTGTTCCAGATAACTCCAACCAAATTCAGTCGTAGTGTAGTGTATAGTTTAGTAGTAATCATCTAGTATTCACTGTTTGTTTACCCTTAGTTTACGCATGTGAATGCAAATAATTAGATTGCTTATTTATGGCTTAAGTATTATCCATCAGGATTAGGTGTTTAAATACTCTGCAGCCCAGGTCTATTTTGAGGTTTAGCGCCAAGGTGCTCCACAATGTAAGAAGCAAATCATTTTGTATTAAAAGTATTCCTGCGAGCCAGTGGTGACTGTGGCTTTACAGAGGAGCTGCTTTATTGGAACCATGTAGATTATCCTTGAAATATAACCATCATTAAGGATACAGAGTAGTTATCTACCATAATGAGAACAAAGTAAAGACTAAAGGGTTGTAGTGAGCAACATTAAAGACTCTCATTGTTTGAAACGAGCCCAAAGCGTGACATGGTTCTTCTCAATGGAGGATGGCGCGCTGTAAATATGTCCCCTTCAGCGGTGTCAGCTTTACAACCCTGTAATGACGTCATACCTGCGGGATAAATGTTAACGCACCTCTCACATGAGTATCCCCCTGCAGAACAATGATACTGTCTCTGAGCATGAAGAAGGGACTGTGAAAGACTCTCTGCTCTGATGAGAAGTGGAAAAATGCAATAGTCACAGACAGACATAAGGACGGATAACCTGGCTTGATCTGACTAGTCCTAATATTTATTCATCTGAGAGGTAGAATCAAAGAGGTGTGACAGGTCACACATTTTCTAAAGGATAAACAGATGCACCATTACAAACGTGCAATATGGAGAAATTACAATATTTCTGACCGATATTGAGACGATATTGTATGGTTGTTGTTTGGTGCCATCACAACATATTTACACAATGACATTTGGAGACAATGGCTAATTGAATAACATATAATAAAACCTCTGTAACAGTTGAGTAAGATAAGAGAAATGCATAATTTTACTGTAAAAGAGTCTTTCAAAACAGAAAAACATATTACACTATCCAAAATGTAAGACCATATGCTGTCCATATCACAACTTCTATATAATATTGGTATATTGATCAGCCCTAGGGATGCCAGAAACTGACCATGATCAAAATCAAAAATCGGACAGCCCGGGCGAATAATAACCGATTATTCGACGCCCCCCCCCGCCGCCCCCCCCCCGCGGCGCGCAACGAAGGGCAGCGCTGCTGGCTCCTCCAAGTTTACGTAAGCAAACTGGTGGTGTGACCAATGGCCATTTACAATTATTCATACTATTATTATTATTATTATTAGCATTAGTCTATATTTTGGTTGAAACTAAGCCAGGAAAAAAAACAATAAATAATAATAAAAAATATATAAATAAAATCGAATTTTTAAAATAATTTTCGATTATGGAGACTGTAACGAATAATCGAATAATCGCTGGCATCCCTACTAAGCGCACATTTGGACTTGTTTTGAGTCACATTATTATCTTGATCATATTGAGTATCCATGCTCAGAAATAGATGTGTAAAAGCATTTTATTTATTTTTTATCAGACTCCATGAGATATAATAACCACATCTGTAGAGTGCAGTCCAATAGGGTTTTCATAGAAGCAGAGGAAATGTCAGCCGTAGCTTAGAGTTTGTCAAGAGCCTGTGACCTCGTCAGCTCTGTTAATAAGCCCAAATCCTCTGAGCTTAAGCAGAACAAATACATAAACGTAAAAATAAAAGTAGCCTCTTATTTGTTGGCTTTGAGATGTTTATGCCTGTTGTTCCTGATTAGAAATGACCTTTAGAGGCGAGCTACTGCAGACAAAAACGTTGTTATTTTTGGCTGTGTTGAACTGCCTAGCATTCACAGGGTTAAAAAAAAAAAGTGGCTGCGGCAAAGCAACTGCCCCAGGCAAGTTTCAGTAAAAGAGGTGGCCTTGCAAAACAAAGGCACTAACTGTTAGCAGCACATCCTGACATCAAGTGATAAATTCAGATTTTACATAAAACAACACACATTTGAAAAAGCTCATTGTGCCTCCCTGATATGCATAACTAATGACCTTTCTTGTCTTTAAAAGATGAGCTGGTGGTGCCTCTCCTCAGCAAGGCTTAGTCTTCCTGTGCAGGCGAGAGGGAAGCAGCTACAGAACTTCTTAGTTTAGATAGAAGTTAGATAGTTAGGAAATAGAGAGAAAGTTAAACAGAGGTTTTTAAATAGGAAGCATCACTTTACTTAAAATGATGCTTGAGCTGCTCGGATACCAACCTTATGAGGTATGTTTACAATCAACAATCTTTTTTTGTGGTATTTTTTCTTTTATTTATATAAGTGAAAAATAACATGACAGTATGTGACTTAATCTTAAAAACAGTGTCAGTGCTGATGCGTGTTTGTACAGTTATTATGTTTCTATATTTATTGATGAACTTTTTACTGTTGTTTTCGCATAAATTAGAGATTCACGTAATAGACAGCTGGTTTAAATATAGACTCATCTGGGATGCAGCAGCACTGCTCCATTTAAAATGTGTGACAGTCTGACAAACACTCTCTGAAGTTTGTTTTGCTTTTCTGGATCTGTAATGCTGCGTGGGACTTAATGATCCTCAGAAATCAAATGTATCTATAAGCAGGGAAGTGCAGAGACGGGTGTGCGTGTTATTTTTGTCACTTAAATTATGTGGACTATATGAATACGTTAAAAAAAAAATGTAGAAATGGTTTTGTACAGACACTGTTTTGAGATAATATTACTTGAAAGCGTCTCAAAAGAAAAATGAATAATGTATCTCCGGATTTGATCTCCGTACCAAGTCTATTTTAATATTGGAGTTAGTGGTGCAATACTAGAGACAGACTTTGAGGTATATTTATCCTTTTTATTCTCTATATATCTAAACATGTTTAGACTTTTTAAATTAATGAAAGCATACGAAGACAAAAAAATGTATTTCTCATGTTGCATCTGTAACCAAACTGAATATCTATATATTATATATATATCTATATATTTTGTTACTGTACATTTGTAATTCAACATGTATATTTTCTACTTTCTTGTTTATTTCTAGTCTTTTAATTTGTATTGTACAATGCCGTGTCTTTTTATGCTGCTGCAACACAAACATTTCCTTTTTTTATCAACTAGGATGTCTTTGAAAATGTTTTCAACTTTATTTGACAGAATTTATTTGAAAAGTGGGCTCCTTAAAACATTAATACTGTGTTATATATATATATTTAAGGAGCACAATATAGGAAAAGCACAAGTTTCATGTGTGGGCCATATTGTGCTCCTTAAATATATATATATAACACAGTATTAATGTTTTAAGGAGCCCACTTTTCAAATAANTTTGAATTTCATCCAAATAAACGACGTACCTAATAGTCTTTAGTAAAGTTTCACTGTGTTCTGAACCAACCTAGATTGGATAACTAATTTGGTAAGTCGTGCTGCAAAAATACAACTTACGGTCACTCCCATGTTGAAAACTAGCTGCGTGCTGCTTCCATTTTTGTATTACGATCACAAGCCGCATGGATCGCGGCTACTAAACAAACTCACTAAGTACAAAAACAAACTATTTCAGTTCTCGAGAATAGTACCTACTCCTAGACTACTATGGATAGCTAAGACACAATGGGAGATGCTAACGCATTAGCTCACCCAAGCTTAAACGGTCAAGTTGCTATTCTTATTCAACAATATGGAACAAAAGAACACGTGAGTCGCAATTCTGTAAAAAAGGCGGACACCCGAATTAAATCTCCGAGTCGTAATCGAAACACACAAAAAAACGTTTATTTTTTTAAATTTTTTAAGGTCAATCGACTAAAAGGACAGTACCTATAGTTTGGTAAAGGTACAAATTAATTTATAATTGCTTCGGGAGGTTCTGCCGAATTTTTGGGACAACCTTGGGGTAGGGGCCACCGCCATTTGAGACTAATGTCGCATTAATACACTAACCAACCCTAACGTGGGTTTAGAGTGGCTGTTAAATGCTATCATTATGCAGTGGTTTTATTTTACATTAGAATAAATTAAGCACCAAATTTGGTTGTGCTAAAAGAGTAAACAAAGCAACAGTGTGTCTTGTTCGAAGAATTTTGTGTTATACATATAAAGATCAAACTCATCATTATCCCAAAGCACTGACGGTGTGGTTATAGAAAAACAGGACCAGACCCCCGAAACGCTATCTGGTACTCGGAACTAACACAACTACACATACAAATTTAGAAATAAAAGGAGATTAATACAGATAAAATAAATCCACGTACACAGACCCGCCCTTCAGATACCACCTCCATCCCATCTGTACACAAGATTTTCAGCAGCGCGACGCGTTCTATGAACTTCAGATCCCGATAAAAAAATTTATAAACAAAGGAAGATTAAACAATAATTAAATGAGAGCGTGAGACAGGTTTCGCTTCAGGCAAACTGCATGCACATCGCCCCACTTCACAATGGTAACGTTGGTGTGTGTGTGGAAATTCCCCTTCGATTCTATTGGCTCTAAAAAGAGATGTCAATCATCAAAATCGACCAATGGGTTCCAGAGAAACGGCAAAAACGCCCATTTCCACCCAAATGACCCCAGAGGTGGAGTTTCTTTTGCTAAACCTCTCTAAAAATGTCAAATGTCACTTGTTTTGCATCAATCTTGATACAGGGTACGCAGGATATTAGGAATTAGGAAGATTAGGAATATGTTGTACTTTGGATTCCTAAAGCTTTTAGTCTACCGTCCGATCATTCAAGGGTGGTTTTCACTATAAGTACAAAATAATCTTTGGACGGACACTATAATTTACAGTTTTTTACTATGTTCAATCAGAAATAAAAACATCTATATTGATTCTGACTTTTCTACATCCAACTCACGGGTTTATCATTGCTTTGACAAAAAAGATTATTAATTTTCCCCTTTGTAGTTATGGTCATTTGTTCTGGAAATGTCATTTTAGAGCCTGAGACCTGAAAAACAGGGATGGGGTTTAACAGGTTAGCTCTTCATAAATTAAATAAAGCACCGAAATGAAAGTAAAAATACTCTCTAATTGAATGGGAGATTTGTTAAAGGTGCTCATCATTGGTTTAAAATTAATCAAGAGGATGATACCAATGATGTAATGCATGTGGACGTGGTAGCCCGTGAATGAAGTGTAATTCACTGCTAGCCTACTGCCAACCATTTGTGAAGCACAATTAATGCTTCCCATTGTTTTTCAGGATTTTCTACAGACATAATTATCTTGCAGTTCCTGCTGATGTGAAAAAAAAGGTTTGTTTGCTAAGACCATAATTATGATATCGTAGATGGTAATTTAGTTCCAAACAGAAACTAATTATCCTGTTGCAATGGGCTCAAACAATATGTATTTGACAGTTAAAAATCCTTTGTTTGACAAGCTATGTTGTCAAGATATAAAAACACTACAGACAAACAATAGACAGAAATAATAAGCAGACTCATTTGAATTTCCTGAATACGGATTTGTCAGGATATTGTGCACACAGGATAATCATGTGTGCCAAAGCATTAATCTTTTACTCAGAAGTTTATAAAATAGTACTTCAGGAGCTCCTAAAATCTCCCCACAGGCACTTAAACGCTCAAGCGGCAAAGAAAGAATAAATTCTGTGTTATACAGGGTGTACTTTGAGGGTTTTTGACTCTGCAGACCGTTTACATGCATAAAACCCTTCATAACACACAAGGGGACGGGTAATAACCAGCAAAGCATGACATGGGACCTTTAACAAGATTTATAAGAAATAGAGGCAATCAAATGTTTATTGAGATGGATAACCTTTCCCAAACACGTCTCAAGTCATTTGAAGCTGATTAACACCTTATACTAAAATTACCTCAGTTCTTGGCAACAACATCTAAGCATAGCACATTGTTTCCTTGATTTCAAAATCTTTACAATTTCAGCCTGTTTGACAAACGGGCCTTATTGAAAAGGCATTTGGAGTTATTACCAAACTCTTCACTTTCCTATACAGCTTACACATTGTGCAATAGTGTCTGAGTATATGTTTTATTATGTATAGGCCTATTGACCGTTAACATTTACTAAATATGTTTTTATATTTCCATATTTTCTGACTGCACAGAGGATGTAGTTGATAAATGGAGAGGTGGTGAACATGATCTTCGCCATTATGGTGCATGTTGCCCACCAGAGGGGGCTACTCACAGTAGACAACAGGGGCCTGTTTCTAGGAGTAAACCCTGGCTCTGGTGCACAAATCCACCAAGGAGCATCTGAAGACCTCATGGTAACATAGTATGAAGAAAACAAACACAATTTCTCTGTTAAAATAAATATGCAGATTACAATTGTTCTGTTCTTTTCAATGTAAATCCCATTTTTTACACATTTATTTTATACTATAAATGTATGTGGATACAGTAGAATATAGTTATTAACATGTGTAAATGCGGCAAGATATAAAAGTCCTTCTGTGGGCACCTATGGATTATTATTTATTGTGGATTAAAATATGAATAAACACTTAAAATGTCAATATATTAATGTGCTTATCACTATATGATAGTGTCTTATAAACCATTTATTTTATGTTTGAATACTGATTTTAAATGTTGTATAGGCAAACATAAATAAATAAATCATTACACATTTAACAAAAACTGTGAAGAAAAACACAAGATCTACAAACATTCAAAGGCAACTTTTAATATTTCTCACAAGATAAATTCAACATTGAGTACCAAGGGTTTGAGTTCAGTAATCTGAAACCAGTGCTTACAGTAACTACTGCTACATTCATCTAATCTAAACTGTAACAATAAGAACAGTAGCAACATCAGCCGAGAACGTTGTCTGTGTGAGCCACAGGAATGAGAAGGAGGAAATCTAAATTGAGCTTACATGGTTCTTCATTAGTGGTTTACCCATAATGTGCCATACTAATTAACAACAGGAAGATTCAATCAAATCAGTCGTAGGGACATATTTTAATGAATTGCCCCCACTATCACATGCTGACGTTTGTAACCTGTCACATTGCAGGGTTCAGATGATTGATCTATTCCATTAAAAAAGGCTGATCTGGGTTCAGTCAAATGGCAATGTTAAAGGCCAGTGTGTGTTGCACTGTTAAGGCTCAGTAGCTGGGACTGGTGTCACCATAAAGGCCATTGTGCAGTCCTTTAAAGCTTAATTCACCCATGACAGAAAAACCGAAGGTACATTAAATGTAGCTTCTGACCACATCAGCTAAGCTTTCTCCACCTGCTGTTTAAGACAGTGAGATGTAGTTGTAACCTCAGGAAATCTTTAATAACGTTTTTTGTGTCAAACTACTGTTTCCAGTAGTACTGTCCTAGTTAAGTCATGGCTGATTGCTATCATGTGTTATTGCTTGTTACAACAGAAGAGAAAAACACCACTAACAGGTGCGTGAGCTACGCTTTTAAAAAACAGCTATTTATACCTTTTACATAAACATATTTTATATATCATTTTGGCAACACATTTTGGCAGTCATCACTTAGATCTACAGCCATACTAGTCTGAAAAGATGCTGAATATTCAGTACAACTTTGGAAACCCCGCCCTCACTGTGGAGCCCCAATGTGTTCAATATTACAAATAAGAGGTCAGAAATTAAGACATTTCACCCAAAGCGAAAAATGTCAACCTGTTGGTGGCAATAATGGAATCACCAAATTAATTAGGATTCATCCACTGGGCACCACTAATATTATCTTTAGAAATGTATCATCCATCGAGTAGTTGGGATAAATATATATATATATATAAAATGTTAATATATTTTATTCTCACCCAACCTAGTGGGCCGACTGACCATTCCTAAACCAGTATATTAATAATGATTTATAACTTATCAAAATTCAAGTCACTTCTGTTAAATGTTGTTTCATCAATATTTATTTTCACATAATTGCAATTTCTACAATGACACCTTTTTATTTCAAATTATAACTTTTTATGATTGAGCTCTCCCTCTTTACAAAATGACTTGTGTTTTTCTATGGAATAATTTTAAAGACGTAATAAGATAACTCTGAATGAATGAGTAAGCTAATACTGTTAACACTGGCTCTATATATTCAAGGTTTACAAGCCAACCTAGCTGGTTAGCTGGGTAGCATGTAGCCATGTTGTGTTGAATAATAGTTAGTTGTCCTTACACCGTGTGTGTTTGCTGCAGCGAGTCAGTATTAGTTTTAGCATTTCCGTTGCTCTAGCTAACGGGAGCTAGCTCGAGAAATGTTGTGGCTGTTAAGGCTGTTTGGAGAATTGAGCGATTGGCTCAAGAGTTAAGGGGTTGTTTAACATTAGTGAATAAAGACGTTAGTGCTGATTTTGAAATAAAAATGTAATTGAGAAAAATGCAGTTATTAAGCAAAAACAAACTTTAAAAAAAGGGCACTTTGAAATAAAAATAATCTGTACAGAAGAAAAAAATAAACACTTTAAAAACAAATAAATAAAACACTTTTAATACGAAACATAATAACGATGAAATAAAATGTAACATTGATTAGTTTTAATAATTTATTAAATTACTTAAGAATTCATTGATTTACTTGATTATATTATAATAATTTATTTCGTAATGCCTTTTTCTTTTCAGTACTGAACACTTTGGGGTTCCATCGTGACATGTTGGTGGCTCTTGAGTCTGAGAGGCTTCTTGAGTTTCCTTGTACTGACAAACCACCTTTCCTACTGCTTTCTAAAACACTTTGGCACTCTTCAGTTAATTCATAAAGCACCAAACACCAGTATTAACATCAACAACGTTTTGCATCACTGTCTACAACTCCTCAACACCAGGGTAACAGAAATGACTGTAAGGCACTTAAATCAATTAAAAAAGAGAACTACATTGACATTGTTTTAGACTACTTCATAAGGAGATCACATTGTTGAGACATGATGCTATTCTGCAGGCACAACTTCAACCATTGCATAGTTTAACAAAAATGGAGGCTGTGCTGTAACAGTAATGGCAGGAAAGTATAAACAAAGGCTTACCTATACAATGTGCTACAACTGTTGAACACAAACTGCTGAAATGTACAATAACCGCACACCATAAAGAACCTACAATCACATACAATATTCTGTATGCATTTGAAAAGCCAAATACAATTGTTAATATGCTTAAATAAAAAAAAAAATGTGAACAAACCATGTTTTAAATTACAGAGGTCATTCCAGTGTTTCTGACATGCGTTTCATACAAAATCCCAAAGCAGTCTCCTTATACTCCTTGGCAATAAAAATGTTCACATCATGGAAAATAAATGTGGTGAAAGGTCATCGCAGTGGTGTCAAATAACAATAATTTAGCAAATGGAGGGACAGTTAGAAAACCCAGCACTTGCATCAACACAGGTCGGAAGTATAAGCAGTGTTATCAGCTGTTTTAGTCTGATCACTACAGACAAGAATAAAAAAAAGCCTAACTGATTAATCTTCTTCTCGCATTAATTATCTATCAAAATGGTATAGAATTATTTTCAAGTGAAATGTGCTTCTTGTGTGTGTGTCAGGGCTACAACAGCTCTTTTAGTTTACATTTTTTGAGAATGCATTATCAAAAAATAATACTTTTCTTAAATATTTGTTAAGTTTGAAGTATTCCGTGGTTTTGGCAGTGAGGAACGTATACTTCAGAAATATCTGGCACACGTCTCTGGATAGTTAAGGATGGATCAGTGTGACACAAATAGATTTACTGGATTGTTGTGCTGCTTCTTGCGCATTAGTGAGCTTTTATTTATTATTATCTCATGTATTAAAAAAAATGGCTCTTTTTAAATGCCTTGTTATAAATACATGTTTTAAGGTGAATGTTTACATAAAGTCCTGTTTACAATGATACATAAATAAGATACAATCTACAAATGATTATTATTTATAATTTCCAAGGAAGACATTTCAACTGGAAGACTGACAAAGACTCAGCTAACAGCCCAAAAATGTGCATAGCAATACAACATCGATGCATCACCATCTTAATAAGGCATTGGCACCTTCAAGTTCAATCTAAGACACGAGGAGTGTAAAGCACTATAGTAATAAATAGTTTTCTTCTATTATTGCTAGTGATTTAAAAAGCAGTGTTCATCTCAAGACAAAATATCTACAACTCTGACCATGATTTATAACTTCCCTAGATTCGTTGGAATCAATAGAAATAAACATAATCTAGCCTCTATTCAAAGATGAATGCATATATATATATTTAAAATATAAAAACTTCTATTTTTGTAACTCATTGTCATCAAAGTTTTGATTAAAGCAAAAGTACTTCATAATCATTCTTTGAAATCAAGGTTGAGGGCTTGAAAAGACAAAGATATCACAAAAAAAAAAAAAATGGAAAAGATTAAAAACATGTAAACACTGTCGGGGGGGAGAAATAAACAAACAAGTGACACGCACAGGAGGAAGCGTCTCCAGCAGAGTGAGTAAGCTGCAGACGGCAACACTTTGCAGCAGGGTGGAGAAGGTTGGAGATGCAGGTGTCCTCCAGTAGGGGGTGCTAACACACCTCATCATTCTCATCCATGCTCACACTGCTCTTACGACTGCTGTCCTTGGAGGTGTCGGGGGAGACGGACGAGAGCAAAGGGTCCCCCCCTCTCACCGGGGACAGGGTGTCTTCCATGAGGATGTCGTTGAGTTTGGAACCCAGCTTGCCGTGCACGCTGTAGGGACCTTTGGGGTAGTTGGAGTGGCCGTCGTTCAGCTCCAGGGTGCCGGGCGGCTCTGCAGTGCAGTCTGGGAGGAGCTGGTGGTTGGGGTGCAGCGTGTACAGCTCCTGGCAACAGTCCTCCAGAGAGCGCTCCTGCTTAATGGACCGGGCCGCCAGTTCAGACGAGCAGAGCGCCGAAGACGTGATGACCAGACCGTGAGCCCGCGCCTGCATCTCCAACTCCTGCAAAACACATAGACTCACAGTTTAGTCAGTGAAGTGTGACAATCTCTGCCATAATATCTTTCATATTTACACAGGAAATAGTTTAGCTGAGGTGTACATTTAGTTCTAATTAATTTAAAGAACCGATACAATTATCTTTATAGTTACTGCACCTTAAATGCACAATGTGATCATTCAATCGATTTCCGCTGAGCCGAATCCAGCAGACCCTGATGCCTCCTGTCATGTGATCAATTAGTTACAAGAGTCTAAAGAGACGTCTGCTTCCTCTCATTCGTGGCCTTTGCTGTCTGAAATAGCGGCTCTGTTCCCTGAAGCTTGACTTCTTTCATAAAAGGGTAACAGTTTTATTCTGAGTCTCTTTTTCACACATATATGCAACACATATTGTAGTTTTACTTTTACTATCAAATAACCTTGCAAATAGCATTGCGATAACCTCTATGATTGTACCTTCCGATCACTACACGTCATGAAGCTTTGTTTACCTGTATCCTCAACAGCAAATGACGATTAGCATGCTCCAGCTTCTTCTGGCGAGTCTCCACCTCTTTGGCCCTCTGCTGCTCCCGCTGTAGTCTCCTGATGTAGTCCACTGACGCCTTCAGGATCGTGCCTTTGTTCCAGCGCATGTCCCTGAAATCACAAAGGAAGCATTATCAGAGATGGGAAGTAGTGGAGTACAAATACTTTGTTACTGTACTTAAGTACATTTTTCTGGTATCAGTACTTTACTCCACTATTTATTTTCTGACGACTTTTTACTTTTACTTCTTACATTTTTAACACAAATACCTGAACTTTCTACTTCTTACATTTTCAAAACAGGCTTGTTACTTTAGTTTTAATCTGCGTTTGGTGGCGTGATCATTATTATTTAGAGTCATTGCGTGCCTATTGATTTGAACACGATCCGTGTATCCATCATTTCCTGGTCTTCTCTAAAGAAGAGGGACCAATGAAAACGTTGTCATGTTGCCGTTGTTCAGCATCGAAACATTCGTTAGCTAACAATGACATTACTGTTCTATTAATATAAAGGGAGGTCAGGTAATCTTTAAAACAGTTGGTGGTTATGGGTACTTTTGACTTAAGTACATTTTGAGACCCATACTTCTTTACTTTTACTTGAGTAAAGAAGTTTAGTCAGTACTTCTACTTTTACCAGAGTATTTTTAAACACTAGTTTCTTTACTTCTACTTGAGTGAAGTATGTGTGTACTTTTGCCATCTCTGGGCATTATGAGTCCACCCTACACAGTCTCTTATATCCTTTAGATTTGATGTCAGACAATCGGCAATAAGCCATCTCTATTCAGAAAGAGAATCTGACAGAGACAGAGGAGGATAATGAGGAGGAGCAGAGCGGCTCCGGAGGTCAGAGAGGTGAGCAGCAGTCAGAAGTCTGAGCTCTCTGCAGAACTGAGAGCAGCATCATACATGTTTACAGGGGAGCTCAGAGAGATCACAAGCAGTCATAAGGCTGACCCCTAAAATCGATACTGAGGTGTGTAGGTTGAAG
Organism: Notothenia coriiceps; assembly: GCF_000735185.1. Lineage (NCBI taxonomy): Eukaryota > Metazoa > Chordata > Actinopteri > Perciformes > Nototheniidae > Notothenia > Notothenia coriiceps. Next base: position 47,299 of record NW_011356064.1, read on the forward strand.
CAGTTGGAAGCCTTAAGGGCGGATACACATCTTTCTGTCTCTGATTATTATACGATTGAAGAATTCAAACTTAAAGTAATGCATTTATAGTTGTTTTTAAGATTGTTTATGCAAACAAGCCCATCTACCATTTGTTTTTATAATTATTCAGGTGTTCAGATTCAGATGTAAATGGAGGTCTCTTTGTAAAAGGAGGTCCCTGAGTTTGTGTGTGTGTCGGTATATGTGTGGGTGGAGCACACAGCTGGGGTTAAGCAAAACAACCGTGGGTGGAGAACAAAACAAAAGAGGCTGCTGGGATCTTCCCAGAGCCAGTGGCAAGGTCAGAGGGCAGAGGGAGAGGAGAGTGAGCTTTAAGTGGCGCTTTAAGTGTCTATGCAAACAGAAAGTATGATAAATATAGCCATAATCTGACCAATTAAATCATAATTTTGTGGGTATTTGTATTTTAGGTGTTCATTCCTTTAACCGTATTGTGATTGATTTATCATTATGTCACTTGTATAACCAAATAAAGAAGTACAGTGTATAAAATAGGAAACTTACGGGTCATTGGATTTAGGAATTAAGGTTCCCAATTCCTTGATTCGATCGTTGATGTTAAACCGCCGTCTTCTTTCAACTAAAGGAAACAAAACAGAGGAGAAAAGGTCTATGATGAGCTGTCGAAACACCATCTGAAAATATATTTGTATAAAGCAAATAAGCATATGACACTAACTACATCTATTAGTCTTTTACATTTACATTAACAGAGTTATAATTAAGAGCATTTAAAGTGCAATTAAAACTCACTCTGATTATGGTTATCCTTCTTCTGCCTTTCCTTTGCCATCGCCCTAACTTCTGATTTAAGAAAAAAAGGTTTGATTAATGATAATAGTTTTAATTCAAATATAATCAACTGTACAGCGCAAGGATAACACATGTGTTTCAAGCTAATGAGCCGTACGCACCCCCAGGGAACCCTTCAGGACTTTGATAGTCGTCGTATGTTCCGCACGATCCAGATTTATCCAGCATGTGCATGAGGGCCGTGGATTGTGAAACTGTAATAAATGTTGTTTTTAGTATTAAAATGTGCAGAATGGATAGAAATACATTGAAAAACAGGTCAGTCATGCACACTTCCCACACAGAAAGTTATTTTTAAAACGCTTCATTATGGTGTGCACTGAAAAGCAGAGCAACATGTGGGTTGTTCGAGCCCTTATGTTCTCCGTGCAAGAAAAGATTAATGGATATTAATGCATATTTTCACAGCTCTAAGATCTGTAGATATTGGATGTATTTTGATGACAGTAGCCCGTTGCCTAAAGGTCTCCTATTATGCTATTTTTAGGCATATATTTTGGGTCTCAGATATTAAAAAATATATAAAAAACATGTCTGTGATGTGTTTTGCTCAAAATACTAAACAGATCATGTATTTTAGACATCCCTCATATCCCTCTGTTTCAGGCCTGTTAGAGAACTGCAGGTTCAGGGTCCTAAGTATAAAAAAAGAGGAGGGGGAGCTAATGCCTGCTCAGAATTCTACAAGATACAGCTAAATGCTGCTGTGATTAAATGCCATATCATGTTCCAAACCACATCAAGGATTATTTCTGAAACAGTATGGAGATCAAATGCTTTTTCTCTTGCGGGTTTACCACAAGGTGAGTTCCTTTTTTTATTTCCTGCTTTTTTACACATACTCTCTCCAGTACAGGTTAGCTCTGAGTGTTAGTGATGCTTGCTAATGTCAACAAAGACCATATTACGTCCAAAACACGTCGGGCATTCTTTCCGATAGCAACATTTCTGATAGTGCCGTGGGTCCACATCTCCGATATTACGTCATATCGGACGCAAATCTGGATCAGCTCCGTTTTTAGATATTTGGGTACGGAGGAAAAGAGTTTCTGACACTTTGTGAGTTCCCTGACACCGACCTGACACACATATTTATGTATAAAAGAAATCAAAAAGTGCATTTTGCATGATAGGTCCCCTTTAAGTTTTTTTTCAAGAATTGCCTTGGCTGTGCTGCTTACCGGAGTATTCCCTTTTGACGTTGGGCAGGTTGGCAGGGCAGGAGTTGCTGATGGGCAGACCTTGCTGGGCCATACCCTGATTACCATACAGGTCCATGAGGTTAGCATTCACAGGGATCTGAGGGGACACAGCAAAGACATTAAGCAAGGATAACCCCCCCCCTCCTCCACTGTATAGATGCTAATCAGCATCACAAGATGAGCATGATGGGAAGGGTGGTGACAGGGCCATGGTGCAGTCAACTTTAATAGGTGTTGTTATAAGCAAATCAGTGTAATGACACTGTTTCAATAGGTCTACATTTTGGGAAATTGAACTATTTGCTTATTGACTTAAGATTGATAACTCTATAATGTTTTCAGCAATCAGCTGATTAGCCTAGCTTAGTTTAGCAACAAGACAGATAACAGGGACACTGGCTCTGTGCGAAAGAAAAACAAAATCTATCTTAGAGAATTTCTATAGCTCTCAATTTTACACACCAATTCAAAGTGTGACAATTAAAAAATGTTTAGGTTATGTGAGAGACTTGTCTTTTGGCGAGTGCAGTGATTTCCTTGAATCTTCGCTGGTAGCCTGAAAACATCAGGGTGAAGAGAAGACTCCAGGAAGTGTTCTCCTAAATGTGAGACTGTTTCTTTGTTAATTTGAGCAAACAGCTAAAGATAGTCTGTCTTTACGTTCTGTTATTGCAGAGATGTCAATTTAGCATTCAAAGGACTGTAGCCAATAAGATTGAGATTTAGTTTTTTCACAAGTATCAGAGAATTTATTTGGATATTTGTACCCCCAAAAAAACCATTGAGACGCTCTCATTGGTTGACCTTTCAAAAGAGTGAAGTGCTTAGTCTGTATGAAAGCTAATCACACACACACATACGTTAGCCATCTGAAGTCCTGGGTCCATCAGGCTGAGGATTTCATCACTGTAACTGGACTCCAGACTAATAATGTCATCAATGACATCATCCATCTATAAAAAGACAACATAAAAGGTCAAAAGACATACAGATAAGTGTCATAATGAGGAACACAGTGATTCACAAGCAGTCACCTCTTTCTCGCAGTTAGTGTTGAGGGTCAGTAGGGCCATGGGGCTGTTGGGGGCGCTGTTGCCCGGCCCTGGCGGCATGCCCCCGTGGTCTGAGGACTGGTTGTGGCAGGGCAGGCTCAACACCTGAGAGCCGAGCTTCCCCAGGTAGCGCTTCACCTGCTGCTGCTGCGAGCGCTGGATGTGGTACTTGGTGGGGTTCTCCAGGTGAGTCTGGACCTAT
>NW_011356064.1:50651-63493 GCF_000735185.1 Notothenia coriiceps
TTTTTTAAGAGAGCAACCATCAGCTATTTGCTATGGGTAGAGAGTGGAATCATATCTACTTTAGCAGAGAATCATAGCTCTCCCTCTGATTGGGATGTAATCTGATTACAGGCTAATTATGTGTATTGGTTGGGTTGCAACCCAATCTCACGGCATTTCGTGTAATAGTCACAAAATAAATGTAATCTATTGATTCGTGTTCACCAACACGATTTTCTCATTTGTTTCGTGTCACACAGAACAATTTTAAAACCAATGTATTTCTATTGGTAGTATGTTTCGTGCCTGCACCACGTTTTTTTTTCCGGTCGGGTATTGGAAGACCAGAAGCTGTGTGTATGTTTTAAATCTTTTTTTCCTTCTAATTTGTTATTATTTGGTGCAGGCACGAAACATCATTAGAAATACATTGCTTCTAAAATCGTTCTGTGTCAGAATACTGAAATCTGTATTTTTTTAAATATTTTTTTCCTTCTAATTTGTTATTATTTACAATTGCTTTTAAAATCGTGATTTCGTGTGACACAAAACAAATGTGGAAATCGTGTTGGTTAACACGAATCAATAGATTAATTTCGTGACTATAACACAAAATGCCGTGAGACTGGGTTGGTTGGAAGTATCTGACCATTACTCTTGATATTGCCGTGCCCGTGCCGACCCAAGGCGACGAAGAAATGTAGCAACCAGCCTCCTGTTTCTTCTCAGGTAAATAGTGTCAGCTTTCTTAGCGCTTATGCCAATGTTTTTACTGCGTTTTCCGAGACAACGCCTCTGGTCCGAATCATTAATTGGAAACCTTAGTTTAACGGTTAACTCGATAGATTATAAAAAGCAAATTACGTTTACGGGTCTTGGTGAGTAATATTATAACTAAATGTGAAAAAAAGTTGTATATGCCTTTAATTGGCTTTAGGGGGAGCTACTCAAAATCTCACAAACTGCATTGAGAGATGTCATTTGAGGCAGCTTTAATTGGGTCAAACATTTTACAAAATCTGAGGGTGTGGGGATAAGGAAGTACATGGCTACATTTGATAAGATAAGGATGAAAATGTGTCGAATATCTCAAATATCTCTGGTTCTGCTGGATCAACTGTGAGATTTTATTAAATACGGTATCCCAAAAAGAGTAATGAATCTCCGAAGTACTCTTTAAGTAAAACACTTTTTTTATAAACAAAAACACATTTGGAGAAAAAGAGACAAACTAAAACCTATTAATAATACATATTACAGTGTAGTCCCTTATAGTGTAGTCCCTTTAATGCATAATATCAAGCTATTTCCATTCTAAACTTAGATTTTAACATCCAATATGCAACATGTCATGCTTTATGGAGTGACACTGAAAATGTACTGGATGTGAGTCAAGAGGACATGGAAACGGTTCAACTTACACTCTCCTCTCCTGCATGACACACAGGGCAGTTCTTAAGTGTGGCTTTGACAACAAATTAGCTATTCTTTGCTTTTATCTAACAACCAACTCAAAACAGGATTTCACAGGGTGGCAGTTGTTACCTGCTGAAGTAATGGTGAAGCACAAAAGTTACAGATCATATGCATTTCCCATGAGGCAAGGCAAGTATATTTATTTAGCACATTTCTTCACAAGGCAGGTCTAAGTGCTTTACAAAATCATTAAGATATAGTGCAACAGAAACATTAGAAATGACAAATGACAGATCTATGGAGCATAATAACTGAACACTGCTTCTCCATGTTTAGTTTAGTGAATCTGGGGACAGAAAGCAGACCCATCCCAGAAGACCTGAGAATTTTGGATGGTTCATAATGTAGCACAAGATCAGAAATGTATCTTGGTCCTAAACCATTCAGTGCTTTATAAACATGAAAACAACAAACTAACAATTCAGGCAATTCATCACATATATAAGACAAGACAGTAATTAGGTTTGTTGAGCATTCACGATTTATAATGTTTGTGGTTTTGTTTGAAGTCCTTTCTCAGCGATAGCAGACTTCTGATATCTCCATGGCCAGCTCTATGAGTTCTCCAGCATCCTGACAGGAGCCACAGCAGTTAAAGTCCAGCTCCAGCTTGTAATTGCAGCATTCCTGTCCCTGCTGATCTCTTTCACTCAACGCTGCGATGTATTTGTATGAGGGGAAACAGCGATTCACGGCCCTCTCGCATGTATCCTGTATGAGAACCATAAACTCATGGAAACGACAATTCAGGCAGGCGAGGAGAAGTCCTGCACAGTCATCTGGAGGCAGTGACGAGGTAGAAGAAGGTAAAATGAAAAAGAGGAAACATTTATGACCATGATTAAACTAGTTACCAATGAAATACAGATTATATTTAAATACTATTTTAATGATTGTTAAAGCTCTCCATTGACAGTTTCATTTCTGAACTACCGATCCCTTATTTCACCTCCCAGCAATTAGATTTGTTTTGCTCTTCGTAAAGCATTATATTTTTTTGTTTAATATGTGCTTTCTTACAGTGGCCCTGAAGTGCAAGTCAAAACAACATTTCACAAAACACTACAGCATTTCATTAAACACAACGACATTTCAAAAAACACTACAGCATTTCATTAAACACAACGACATTTCAAAAAACGCTACAGCATTTCAGAAAACACTTAAACATTTTACAAAACGCTACAGCATTTCAGAAAACACTACAGCATTTCAGAAAACACTTAAACATTTCACAAAACGCTACAGCATTTCAGAAAACACTTAACATTTTTACAAAACGCTGCAGCATTTCAGAAAACACTACAGCATTTAATTAAACACAACGACATTTCAAAAAACACTACAGCATTTCAGAAAACACCACAGCATTTCACAAAACACTTAAAAAAAAGAAAAATTAAAAAAATGTGATCCGTTCCCAATGAAGTACATATTGTATTTAAAGATAATTTGTATGATTGTTAAAGCACAGCATTGACTGTTTTATTTCTGAACTACCCATCCCTTATTTCACCTCCAAGCAATTAGATTGTTTAGCTCTAACTCTCCATTGATACCTTTGAAACCCGTGTAAATACCTATCCCGTTTAGATCTTATTTATTATCATCAAAAAAACATGCCTGACCACCTTTTGGTTTGATCTAATTATCTTTATTTTATTTATGCAAGCTTCTTGTGTTCTGATTTCGTCAAGATATTATTTACTTGTATTATTGAATTGACAATTGCTAAATGAATTTGACTGGTCTACAAAGAAAGAAAAAAACGAAATTTCTCAAACAATTGCGTAGTGTGAAATCCAAAAAAGAGTCATCCAGTTCACATAAATATAAATCTCAACTACACCCTTCCTAATCTTGTTAATAACACTACAGTTTCAGAGATTTTCAATGTCATCAATTGATGTATTTAAGGAGTAATATAAACAGTACCTCCACCTCCCGGCTGGTATGAATCATCAGAGGACAAATGACTGCTGCTGTTCTTCAACTTGTCCGAACACAGGGAGAAGCTGGATCCGCCCCACTTACTGCCACCCAGGGGATCATTGGAACTGGGATCGGTGTCTAGCTTGTCTTGTTCTTGCTCTGAGATGGTGCTCAGTCTGCACACTGCACTGACCGGCCTGCCCGTCATCTTTCTGTGTGGATTCTCCATCACCGTCTGAGGGATGCTGCCTTTGAAAGAATGAATGATTTAGTGAAAAAAAATCATAAGAGGAGTGACTGCTCCCCTCACAGTCTTGTATATGTTAGATAAGTTACTCACATCCTCTAAGTTGGATAAGTTACTCACATCCTCTAAGTCTAGGAGGCAGTTTTAATAATTCAGAGCACCATTAACATGCAGTATTTCAGGGAGGTGAGACCTGAAGCGCATAATGGAGGCTTGCTCAATAAAACTTCAGCGAGGAGAGATTATTGATTTGCAAGCTTTTATTCGGATCTAGTTTCCTGGATTGAATTGGGCAGGAGGAAAATGAATACGGTGTGAAAATATACTGCTCCACAGCGTCCATCAATCACAATGCAGTTTTATTCTGGTTGTGACTAACAATAACTTAATCCAAGCGGTATTTTAGCCTGATCAGACAAAAACAACATACCATCACACACACGGTCCTCTATTTTCTCAAGCTCCAATCCATCCTGATTATTCACAGGAAGCTGTACATGAGCGGTCATCTTATGCAGAGTGGAGAAAATACACAGTGAGACACATGCATGCTGAATAATCATAATCACCTAAAGAGCTTCACTGAAGACTGACAGCAATAAATCACAACATCCTGTTTTCCTGAAGAATAATGCAATAAATGTGCCTGCATACAAAGGTAGAAAATGAACCAACCCTATTATTAAAAGTTATTAATTCCGTCAAAAATATTTACTTTAAGTTTACCTGTCTTTACTGGTTAAATATCCAACAGTGGGATCGGTAGCAGCAGCAACTGTGAACCCCTTTGTGAGCTCCAGTACCTCCCGTCATCATGTACACACCCACAATGTGAGAACACTCCACATAAATCAATACCCGCCTATCAGGAGGCGCAACTACAGATCTGCGATTCATAATGTATGACAGATCCATTCAATTATGTCAATGGAAAGTCAAGCCGAGTCACTTATCAAACACCTACATCGAGTGATTTCAAATAACAATATCATTTATATGTAATGATTGTTCTGCAATTTATTACGTTGCCGCAACCAGTGCTTCATCTGCTGACGGTAAACGGCTGAATCGATAACGTTTATAAAAACGTCAACATACCACGGTGGAAAATTTGCCAGCCAGAGCATTTTCTCTCTTCCATTACTGAGAGAAGTGGGGCTGTTAGGCGCCATAATGTGAGACACCGCTTACCGTCAAAGCAATCATAAAAATAGATAAAAGACACAAACAGTATACACATTTTTCATGAGGGATTTATTATTCATAGAGATGCATTGGTTTACAACAATGTTAAATCTATATTATCTACTCTTACAAGCTCGATAAGAGCGAATTCTGCAATGTTTGTGGAGGGAATGAAAAAAAGACCAACGAGTATAAAGAAGCTACGTTTTCTTTTGATCAATTGATTATACTTTAAATACAAATATCAGATCATGTTGGCAGTGAATAATTTCATTTAAAAAGCAACCTCTTTCTTTACCTCTACATTTTTATTTTTTTTATATATATTATGACTAATAGAATAAAATCAGGTAGTGAGGGCCCCAACATAGCATTAAGTAGCAATACAGAGGGGGGCAGCTTTTCATTGTGAAGTGCTAACCAGCCTTGTTCCCTTTCCTTTGGCTTCTCTGCTCATCCTGGTCCTTTTGTGTACACACATATAAAATGATTAAGAGACAGCTTCACAAACAAGTTTTTGTGATCTCACTCTACTGTACAGAAATAACTAGATTAAGAACAAAATAAAACAAATGATGATAAAAAATGTCCCCTAGAAGAGAGTGTTTGGTTACGTAGATGAAGCAGTCGTTTTTTGGAAACTTTGGGAATATAAAGTCACACAGGCTGTGAGTGAGGCGGCCTCGCAGTGGAGAGTCTTGGACCTCGTGGTCAGAGAGAAGGCACGCGATCGAAATGAAGATTGGGCATCTCCATGTGTTCATCGTGGTTCATCTCCGGGCTGTGGCCGAGCTCGTCTGTGCTCTCCGGAGATTCGTAGGGATAACCTTCACCTATCTCCTCATCCTCCTGCTCCTCTTTAATGCTGTGTCAGGGAAAACAACGTGTAATCAGGACTTGTGATCACATAATTACATTCAATCATTTAGCTCCGGAGAGGACACTTACAAAGCCTGTGGAGGGGACTGTGTAGCGCTGCTGTCACTTTGGTATCCAGACCCATTAACCAGGGCTCCATTCATCTGCTCCTGGAGGAGGTGAGGCAGCGAGTGAAATGGGATGCTGCCCAGAGGGTTGTAGAGACAGTTGCTGCCGTCTAGACCACCACTCTGAAAAAAGTAACAATTCGCATTATCACACTGCAGCAACACATGACAGATAAAGTCGAGACAATTCCAGACTATTATGAGCATTGTGAATAATGGGCAAATAGTGTCGTATAACAATTTAACACATTTCAGTTTTTTTATTGAAAAAAAAAAGGGCTTTAAGTCAGTCTTACCTGAGGAGCAGACCCCGATACGCTCTGGTTGTTATATGAGTTTTTCTGCAAGGACCTATAAATAGAGATAAAGAGAAAAGCGACAAAAAGTTATATTTAATTTAGAATCAACACCTTAAGGGATCGAGATATGCATCATAGATTTGGGCTGGCACTGGCCGTTTCTCAATCTCGAGGATACTGGCTTCCAAGCCAATATTTCAAGGATACTACGTCATCAAGTGCCGCCGAAGTACTGTTCCAATCTCTAGCATACTTGGAATTCCACCGAGGCCGCGTCCTTGGTTTGGGGGAAATTTCGAGGCTGCACATGGGTACACTTCGCGTCCTTAAAATCCCCACGATGCTTTGCGCACGGACCAATTTCAAAAACCCTTGTGGAGAATGGCTGAACCGACGCAGCGCACATTTAAATGTAAGTATGTAGTGGCGTAGAACATGTGTTGGTAAATATGTGACTTTGTTACATTTGTTATAACCACAAATGTGTTCCGTGAAAGTAAAGCAAGTTCATAATTAGATAGACATCGGTGAGGTATTTATTTTCGGTACAGTTTATGTTGAAACTGCTAGAGAGAGTGGCACACTTGTTAGTCTGTTCCATTCTTCTTAGTTTTCCGAAGCCGTGGCTTGGAAGCATACTGGCTTCGTTTCTGAAGGAAGTGACTTGGAAGTATGCGACTACAGGGTATATGCAGGAATCCTGAGGTCAAATTTAATACCTTTTAAGACCTTTTTTAAGACCCTTTCCATACATTTTAAGACCTCATCGCAACTTTGAGTTCAAACCGGTTACATTGGCAACACACTTTACCTCACATTGACTATATTGATTGTAAGATAGCAAAACTAAACAGAGTGCAGACAGACTACTGAAGCCTCCTTTCCACATGAACTTCAACCTCTCTGTGAAGGTCAGGTTTAATGCAGTATGCTACTTTTTTGCTTCTGTAGACTCTGTGCTCTTTCATTCCAGTAAAACTCCTCAGAAACCATTAGAAACCAGTATTTGACCAATAAACAAAACAATTGACAAAACTTTGAACTATGAAATATGTTAAACTTTGGTGAGCTTCAGCGGGGTAATGCCATAGGAGCTCCCTCACAAATACCCAGGGGTTAAATTGGGCTGGGGCTGTCCGGGGCTAAGCCCTGGCACATAAGACGATGCTCTGACGTCATCACCCTCACACATTTGTCATATGTTTACAAAAAAGGATATATATGTTAAGACTTTTCTCGTTCTTAATATAGACTATATTTAGGGTCAATATGTGTTGACTTTACTTTAAAATAGCAGATCTCTGTGACCGGATATAGTTTGGCTTAGACCCCGGCCCCATGAGGCGACGCATACGGTAAACGCATACGCAAAACGCAAAAAGTCTTCCGTTCACACGCATATCGATCATTCAACGTGTACCGTAGTCCACATTAGACCCCCGCTGGAAATACATGGAACACGATGACTAGTAACATATGTCAAGAAGCTGTACGGTGCCGCTGCCCGCCACACCCACACACACTACCCAAGCAGCGAAGCAAGACCCCGGAGCAGTGGCTGCCATGGTTGCCATGGTTGCCCCCTTCCTGTTTATTCTCCGCGGTGGGGCGTGTTCTCCTGCTGTAAATCTCATCAGAGTAGTCCACCCAGCAGATGAAACACCCACTCTACCAGACATCTTCCAAGGGAGCGAGGGAACCGTCGCGGCGCATTTCCGTAAAAAATGTTAAAAGTTTAAATCATTACCGTACAAAATTAGAAAGTAACCAGGATCAGAAAAAAAGGTCTTACTTTAGTTTTATATGAGCTTTAAAACAAAATTGATAAAAGACTCTGTCTCTGTATACATAATATTTAATAAACGGTGACCTGCCTCTCTTTTCCTCCCCCTCTTCTGACAGCCCAGCAGCAGCAGGAGACATGGGGAGAGGGAGGCGGGCTATTTCATCGTTATCAGAAAATGATCATATAGGGCACACACGGAGCCGTTGGACCCCCAGAGCGTTGCGTATGCCGGTCTACCCACCTTGGGACCCGTTACCGTAGTCGTTTATTCCCCCCCCCACACAGAGCGGAGCAAGGCAACGAAACTTAAAATAAGAAGCAGCATTTTACGGCGCGCTATGCATGGGGCCGCCTTGAGGGGGTTTCCCGACATGTCGTTTCAGTAAATTAAAGGGTGTTTCATGTTGTCGTTGCTGTGGGACTTCTTAATACCTTGGAAAATGCCGTTTAATACTTTTTAATAGCCTTAATTTTCGCTAAATTGATTTATCAACTTTTAATACTTTTTAAGACCCCGCGGACACCCTGGGCTACCAAGCCAGCATCCTCGCGATTGAGAAACGGCCACTATGTTAAGAGCAATATTTGGTGCTCGATGACTGAAGCAGCCATAAAGGTTAATGTTAGATGAGTGAAATATCATTCTGAACTCTCACTTTCACTTATCCTAGTCCCAACTCTACACTGCACAAGAACAGTTTTTCCCCATGATCTCTACATGGTTCATTCAATGGTTAAGATCATTTATATTCTTTACTTTGATATTATGCATGAAGCAATTAAAGGAATATTTAAGCCCTCTTCTACAGGCGTTTTGGGAGGGAATTTTAAGAGGGAAACCTGCTGCTGTTCCCTGACTGGTGTACTGTAGGAACAGTAACATAGGAGGGTGGGACTTAGTGGGATATCCTTAAACTTATGGCACTGTGACCATCTGCCTAAACAAACACTCTGTTTCCAGGTCTGTTAGTTTCATTAAATAAACACAAGTTAGGCATCTGAGTCACCGTGGCAAGACATGACAAGCAGAATAACACAATAACGTGAAGTTTTCAAAGACCTGCTGACAGGAGTGTTTCTGAGTGATCAAGGTTGTGGGAAATATCACTTTGTTCTCAAAGGCATCCATTTGCTTGTTTGAACACACCAAATCTAATTTTGTTTGTGGCGCTGGTGGACTTAGGACTTGCTTACAGTAAATATTGTGTGTACTTATCAGGTGGGGCTTGAAGGTCAGAAATGGCCTGCTTATCAGACTTGTAGTTCAATCTAAAAACCACCCAGGGTGATAGCGAACGTACCCGGTACCAGCAGCTTTCTGAGGTCGTCTCCTGTGGAACTCGATCTCATCCACTGTCCACACGGCTCCCTTCACATTCTCCAAACGTAAAAAGCATTTATGGAGGCTGAGATTATGTCTGACAGCGTTCTGGAAGATTAAAGAAGAGAATAAAATAAGGAATTATTTAGTTATTAGCATCCATGTAGTTACATGAAATGTAACCAACTGTTTCTGGAGACTTTTTCTGGTTTTTGATGAAAATCTAAAAGACATGAACTCAGTTCATACCTTCCAAGTAGCTGCATTACGCCGGAAATATGCAAAGGTTCTTGTGAACCAGTTGTAGATTTCATTTAACGTCAGCTGGTTGCGAGGAGATTCAAATATTGCCTGATAGAGAAAGAAAGAGCAATGAGATATTAAAACATCTATTTCTGTTTCTTTATGCGTTGGAAGTTTAAAAAGAGAGAAAGTGAATGTTACCTGTCTTATGAGGGATGCGTATGTAAATGGAGGTCTAACTTCTGTGCTTAAGTAGAACTCCTTATTATCAACTATATCTGTGGAAAGACATAAAAAAACTAGATTTATTCATATACACAGAAAGAGCATGAAACAAAGATGATAACATTTCCAATTCAAGGAAAATAGAAGCAACTTATAAGCCACTTTTCTGTGTCTCTTAGACACGTGTTCATCTTTGCAGAGACATGTTTCAGTTAAAAAAGAAGAATGAAAAATGTTCTCACCGTTACCTTGGCTGACGGAGCGGCTGTAGCGCCTCCGTACGGGGGTCCCAGTGAACATGCTGTTGGGGGTGAGGACCGAGGGGGATTCAGAGAGCGGCGTCAGGGGGGTGGAGGGAGCCGTGGCACTCTGAGACAAACTCATCTGAGGAGGCCCTTTGGGCATTGTTGCCTGGGAGAAGGACAGAGGCAACAGATTCACCTGAAAAAAACAAAGCAGTTATGTACAGAACGTCAGCGTTACCGTAGACAAAGCAATATTTATCGTAATTGAAGGAAGCAGTTGCAGCAGGTACTTACAGACTGCGCTGTGGGTTTGGGTTCAGAGGACTTGAGATGAGCCATCATAGCCTGCAGCCGCTCTTTGTCCTTCTTCAACTGCGATAGAGCGGGACACAGAAATAGAAGTGAGAGAGTTGCTGAATTCACAGCTTGTGTTAAATAAGGAAATGACATTTTGGTGTGGGAATACTTCTAGCATCCTGAGAAGTGTTATTATCTATAGAGACTCACTTCTACTTTCCAGGCCTGGTGCGAAAACAAACCACCACTGCTAACACTTCCTGTCAGAGTTTATAAAAAAAACTCTTCCCTTTCTTTGGCAATAGTCTTAAAGAGGACTGTATATGTCACTCTCATTCAATCAAAAATATATTTTCCCTTTTGTAATTTAATTTTAAAATGAGAAATATAAAAACAAAACAAAAAATCTAAACAATCATTCTTAAGCATACCTGCAGTTCCAGCTGCTGAACCACCTGCATCTGCACACGGCACTGTGCTGTGCTCTTGTCATCCAGTATATGTTCACCATTCAAATGCCTGCAGACAAATGCATACAAAATTGTTTCACACTCTACGAAATACGAAGAGGATAATGGCAAGTAATCGTAATAATTAGATCTAAAATGATATTGATTTCAACTCACTAATATTAAAATCATCACAGGGCTTAACGTAACAAACAGGGGTATAAATAAATGATTGTAAAATAAGAGGAAACGATTTACGGCTCATGTGTCTAGATGACTATATCATTAAGTAAACATTACGCCAGCTTCAGAGGAATGCACACTTTTCCCTCACTTGAGAAATGCCTGAAAGTCTCCAAACACAGTCTCACAGCCGGGCCATTTACACATGCCGTTTCCATAGAGGGCGTGGCTATTCTGTGTGATCTCCAGATCCAGTGACCCGCTGCAACGAATACAAAGTTCAAATATTAGTCATACTTCTTAGAGACAACATGTTGGCACAACTCAAGCACAATAAAAACAGGGTTCATAGAAACTGAAGCTCTGACAGGGCAGTACCTTTCTTTCCTCCTCAGCAAACTGTGAAGACCGTTGGTAGATGATTGTTGACTGGAAGACTCTCTGGGGTCTCCACCGGTGGACAGAGTGCTACCATCACAGCCTGAAATAGTATTTATAAATAGATTCTTGTGTTAAAATACACCCGGGTCCTACTATACGCTTATATGAGTCACTTCTTAGTTTAAGGAGAGTTTATTATGTACAGTTAGCTTAAATTAAAGCAGACAGTCTTTCAATAAAACCCATCAACTGGAAGAGGTGTTTCTGTTATAAGGCTACCATTATTGATATAAGTTGGTCAGTTTAACATTTAAAAGGATCAAGGTTTCAACATTTAAACAGACTCCTTGGCTCGGTGGTGTTACCTGAAAGCATTTCAAGGTGTTTTTAAAAAAAAGCTAGGCAGTAATGAGTGTAAGCAGCGTACCTGTGAGTGCGATGGGGCTGTTGGGTAGGACGGACAGCAGGCCCTGTCTCTGGAGGTTGAGGAGATGTTGCTGCTGCATCTGAAGGAGCTGCTGCTGGATGGCAATCTGCTGCGCTGTCAGCTGGGACAGAGACACGACACAACATCTGTTAGAAAACACTGTCCGTATGCCTCGTGCTGAATACAGATCGGTTTGAGTCAGTGATTTGACACACACACACACACACACACACACACACACACACACACACACACACACACACACACACACACACACACACACACACACACACACACACACACACACACACACACACACACACACACACACACACTCCGGGGCTGTCAATCACTTACAGTAGCTCACAAAGGTAATGAAATCAGCTAATGTCATTAACTATTTATGGAAAAAACAAGCATCCATTTGAGCGGTCTGATGCAGCTTATTCGTATCATTATATTCTCTGTTGGTCAATTATTGTGATCAGAAACTAGCATTACTAGTATTTTTGCCATTTCAGTTGTGTATAAAAGATCTAATGGAAGAAATAGCCACTTTTGTTTTGATCAAAATAGATCAAAAGAAACACAGAGCACTTTTTTTCGCTAACAGCAGATTAAATATTGTTTTTCTTGACTCTACAACCGGCTGTCTACAATGTTTCCTTTAACTGAAGATGTCAAGCAAATGCATGCACAGGACACTCTGACAGTCAATGACTGCAGGTGTGAGTTGTGTGACAGAGCAACATGTAGTTCCTGAACATGCGATGCACCATAAATGGCTCCACTAACAACACGCAACTGCCTTTCAACTAATTGGAAATCATTAGAAATAAGTGCCTCCCACAGCTAAAAGCACCTCCTACGTGATTATGGACTGTTACTGTTACAGTTTCACCCTCACTCAGAACTGGATAGTTTGAATGTGATATATCAGTAAAATTATAATCACTATAATTGAAATGTATTTCTCATATAACCTTTTGTACTACTGAACTACACTGAAGTAGACTAACACCCAATTCAGGAACTACGGTAATTATCTTTGTTGCATGATCACGGAAATAATCAAATATTCATTAACTAGCAATGTTAATAATCAACTGTTTAGCCGTTAACAGACAATAAGAATGTTTAAATGCTAACAAGGGTTGGCTATACGTCCAAAATAAAATTCT
>NW_011356065.1:0-2934 GCF_000735185.1 Notothenia coriiceps
TTAATGCATCAGTGTTTCTTAGGGTCAAAAACACTAAACTCACAACTTCAAATGAAAGCGTTTAGTGTATTTAATTAAAGAGCACATGTTCAATGTGAAAAGGGACAGTAGATATAGATTAGCTGCAATCTGGTGCTATATATTTATATAAAAAATAATTATAAAAAAAAAAAGATTATAATTTTTGCTGAAGGTAGATGACACCTCACCTGGTACAGATTCTCCTGACGTGTCTAACCTTTAACCTTTGAGATATAACACCTGGAGGGAACACGTGGAGTAAAGAGTCCTCTCCTGCTGATGTTCAGGTGTATATCAGTGTCTCTACTTTAAAGAGTCCTCTCCTGCTGATGTTCAGGTGTATATCAGGAGTCCTCTCCTGCTGTGTTCGTATATCAGTATGTAGTGTCTCTACTTTAAAGAGTCCTCTCCTGCTGATGTTCAGGTGTATATCAGTATGTAGTGTCTCTACTTTAAAGAGTCCTCTCCTGCTGATGTTCAGGTGTATATCAGTTGTAGTTCTCTCTAAAGTCCTCTCCTGCTGATGTTCAGGTGTATATCAGTATGTAGTGTCTCTACTTTAAAGAGTCCTCTCCTGCTGATGTTCAGGTGTATATCAGTATGTAGTGTCTCTACTTTAAAGAGTCCTCTCCTGCTGATGTTCAGGTGTATATCAGTAGTGTCTCTACTTTAAAGAGTCCTCTCCTGCTGATGTTCAGGTGTATATCAGTATGTAGTGTCTCTACTTTAAAGAGTGCTCTCCTGCTGATGTTCAGGTGTATATCAGTATGTAGTGTCTCTACTTTAAAGAGTGCTCTCCTGATGATGTTCAGGTGTATATCAGTATGTAGTGTCTCTACTTTAAAGAGTCCTCTCCTGCTGATGTTCAGGTGTATATCAGTATGTAGTGTCTCTACTGGGACATGTCTTGATGCTCTAATGTTCAAAAAGCTCTTTATTGTTCTCATACTGCCTGTGCTGCGGCACCTATTTTCACCCTCTGTCTGAAACCAGAGCCCAGTCTGCTCTGATTGGTTAGCTGGCCGGCTCTGTTGTGATTGGTCAACCGCTTAGAGATGTCCCGCCCCTTAGCCTATCACGTACAATGTGATGGAGCGCTAGCGAATAGGACTGTTTCATATCGATGTTACTATGTTCCGGTTCCAGAGAAACACAGGGATTTCAGCCTTTGCAGACCATTTACATGCACTAAAACCAATATAACACACTACAGGAAAGGGAAATCCCCTAAAAGCATAATAGGGCCTCTTCAAAACCTTTATGCAAACCTTGAAAGTATTTGAGGTTACCTTAATGACCAATAATGTCAAGATAAAAAGACATACACTAATAAAGAAATTATATAAACAACCTAAATAACAGGTGCAAGTTCGGATAACGGTTTGCAAAACTGGTCTTGAGCAGGACTTTGGGTCACGTGTTGCAAGGTATTCCCAAATAAAATCATATCATTTAATCTGCATATATTTATTTTCTTGTTGAATTGATCAGATGGTTCACATCTAAAAAAAACAAACATCCTATGACAACAATGAGAAAGAAACTACAAACAAGCACAGAAATGTCCCTATCTGTTAAACCAGGGATGAAATGTCTTTCTGTTAACACATTTCCAAAGCTTTCTTTAATCTTCTTAACATTACATCATTTCCCCAAATTTCATCTGCTTGTTTGGGTTTATACGCTTCATTTAGCCAATTCCTGCATGCTGCTGTTTATCAAATAAATTGGTGGGACTGATCCAATTAGAGCATAAGGACTTTTCTAATTATACTTTTCATTACGAGTATCGTTCCAAGTCCACTGAACAGTTATGTAAGTCAGCACTTTTTTTTTTAACAATAACAACAACATCAGAATCAAAGAATAAAATATATAAACATTTGAAAATGAAAGAATTATGTCCGATTAAGAGAAAAATATTATATGAATACAAGAAATTAAATTAATATGTTCATTAAGATAAAATAAAATGAAAATAATAATATATATATACATAAGAAGTCATGTGCCAACACATCAAGGTGCCAGGGACAAAATCCTTTTAAACGGCTCTTCGTGGAATATTATTTGGGACATAAGACTGCCTGAACTCCGGGAAGTAAAGGGCAGAGACACGGCCTTGTTGATATTTTGTTTTCCCCGTGCAACTCTCCGCAGATCTCCCAGCAGCGATGTCAACAGGCGATACTCTCGGGGAGTGAGCCGCGACGTGAGAGGAGTGCTGTTCTCTCCTCAGTACTCGGGATGAGAGGGGGAAATGCTTTACGTGTGATGTAGTCGCCCATTTCTCATCAAAGAGGGATGGAAGCAGATGAGTCTTTCTTCACATATGCTGCCCACGGGCTCTGACAGGCTGACGGGGGAACACAGTCTCCAGCTCGGCTATTTTTAATCCGCCCCAGTAATTAAGTGGGGGAAGCTTTAATTAAGCATGCAGAGGGAGATCTAAAGCAATGTTACTATCATGCAATGTGTCGCTTACTCCCCCGTACGTAAACACCGTAGAGCTGTTATGAGAGGCCTCCTGCAGCAGTTAGAGTAAGTAGTGATAAAGGCGATGATCTGACACATTTTTAAACACAAATAAGACCTCAAAACCAACCTTTTCACCTC
This sequence comes from Notothenia coriiceps, assembly GCF_000735185.1. NCBI lineage: Eukaryota > Metazoa > Chordata > Actinopteri > Perciformes > Nototheniidae > Notothenia > Notothenia coriiceps. The sequence goes on from NW_011356065.1 coordinate 2,638, forward strand.
TTTACTCTTCTCTCTTTTTTCTCCATTTGTTAACTCTGTCGTTAAAATCTTGTTTGCTAATAAGGTGTCTTTGAGCACTGTCATGTATGATGTACATTGTTGTCATATGAACACACACCATTTCTCCTTCATGGCCACTTATTTATATATTTGCACATAAGATAAGCCATTATAAGAAATATGTTTATCAATAATATCAATCATATTTCACATTTATTAAAGCATTTCTGCATTTTGTTCTTCAGTAATCTTGCTTTTATAATGTAGTTTTTCCTATGTAGTGTCTCTACTTTAAAG
>NW_011356066.1:0-4829 GCF_000735185.1 Notothenia coriiceps
CAAATATATATACATCATGGGCATGTTAAGGACAATGTTTAGGACAACTTAAAATCCATTGTTTAAAATGCTAGGCTGACCAATTGGCCACCAAGGACATGATTTTCATCCCTGACTGGAGTCGGCAGCAAGGAAAGGCAGATCACTATTTGCTTTGCATGAGTCTGTTCCAAATGATCTCACCAGCTGGATGAACAAGTTGTGCTGTGTGGTTTTCTTCTGGTTTTGGATTATGTCTAATTTCAGCTGTTTTGTCAATGGTTGACAGGTGATCAAGCCAGCAAAGAGAGTGTTGTATTTGCTCGACCCTCTTAAGCCAGATGGCTTTGGTGACAGTTCATACAAGGACATCTTTAGGTTTTTGTAACATAATTACCAAGCCCGGTTTTATGGCTTGTATGGGAATTCTAAATAGTTTATAGTATTCTAATACTGCAGTAACCACCTTGTAGACCAGGGGTCTGAATCTGATCAAATTCATTTATAATATATCTCCATTTCCACAAAGTCTGGTGTGTCATTAGTGGAACCAAAAAAAAAAAGTCTGCAACAGGATGCTATGAATTATAATGTTCATTTTGTTATAAGCCTTGTTCAAAGGTTGTTTTCAAGTTCAGCTTTATTCAGAGGCTGGTAAACGTCTTTTTGTTTGTTTTATTTTGCAATAGTTCAATGTAAGGAAATCCAAAAACATGAATTATATTGAGTATAGCGTTCCTTCACCAAATAAATTCCCATGTCTTATAATTTCTTTTGACAGTGACCTAGCGCACCGCATTGCTCCAGGTCAGTGGACAATAAAGTTCGGCAAAGACGTCAAGGTACATTTCTCCACCATCTCATACACCTGCTTTCACATGTCTTTATTTTCCCTTTGACCATGCACATCACTGTTATATTCCCAATACTTACAGGGTTTGCCTCACCAAACCACGGGTAATGACTGCGGTGTCTTCATACTGATGGTAAATTCCTCTCTTGACACTTTTTAAGGGGTTTTGTTAATTTTTGAAACTCATAACTTCACATATCTTTATCCTTTCACAGTATGCACTCAACTTCAGCACAGATGCTCCACTTTGGTTTACCAAGGTCAGTATTTATCCTCTGAGTTAGTATTTCAGGGGGAAGAGGGGGCTAACATTAAGTAGACAAATGATGAGGTTCCATTAATTTTCAACTTTATTATTGTTACATTTTCTTTTATCGTGACAGGCCTAAGCTTTATCCCATTGTATCGAGTCATACATGTTTTCTTATATTATGTTTTCCATCCATCCATCTTCTCCCGCTTATCCGTGGTCGGGTCGCAGAGGTAGCAGTTCCAGCAGAGAGCCCCAAGCTTTCTTTTCCCTGGCCACATCAACCAGCTCTGACTGGGTGATCCCAAGGCGCTCCCAGGCCAGCGAGGAGATATAATCCCTCCACCTGGTTCTAGGTCTACCCCTTAGTCTCTTCCCAGCTGGACGTGCCTGGAACACCTCCCTAGGGAGGCGCCCAGGTGGCATCCTAACTAGGTGCCCGAACCACCTCAACTGGCTCCTTTCGACGCGAAGGAGGAGCGGTTCACATTATGTTTTCATTCTAAGTTATTAAATGAACTCTGAAGATCTGCTAGTTGTTCTACGAGGCTACACCATTTAATACAAGACACAATAGAACAATTGGAAGCTCAGGGAAACATGTTGAGTCAGCAGTTATTGTCAGCGGATCAATAAACAGACGGCCAGTCAAACCGACGTGGCTTTTTGTGTTTGAGCTGCAATCCTCACAGCTGTTATTACCTGCCTTATCCCACTGGTTTTGACAGAGTTAATAAATTCAAAAATATTTAGGGCTCTGATGGGCCTTCATTCCTATGTGACTGCTCTGAATGATTCATGTGTTCCTAGATTCTGAATCAGTAGCCTTATGTTGTTGTCTATTTGTCTTTCTGCAGCTATATCCAAGATGTTGCTCTAACTACAGAAGCTACATGGTTATTTATTCAGGCACACTAAGGAAAAGATATCTACAATTCTTACAGTTATTTGGCCTCAGTATAGACACAACAATATTTAAATCAAAACTGGCTAAATATTCATTGGGAAACCCAGCAATTCTTTGTAAAATCAGACATTAAACACTCCCATAATACCCAGATGGAATTATCCTGGAATATCTTTTTAGATTGAATAGTGTGCAATACTGCATCAGTTTTCCAGAAGCCTATTGATATGTATGTACTAACAAATCAGGTACTGGTACCAATTTTGGAGATGTGTGGCGCAGTGGGTTGTGCGTTGGTGTTCGGGTCAGGGGGGTCACAGGTTCAAACCCCACTGCAGTCAGCATGTCGTTGTGTCCCTGAGACACTTCACCCCAAATTGCTCCTGTGGGGACTTACCACAGTATTGAGTATGTAAGTCGCTTTGGATAAAAGTGTCTAACAAGTAACATGTAATGTAATGTAAGCATGGTTCTCGGATATCAATCCCTACACAAAAGGATACTGTATGTTTGCTAGACATCGAAAACAGGTTATTTGCATGCTTTGATGGAAAAAATACAAACAATGCAAACGGCAGTAAGTGAATGTTTCTGGGTTGGATGACTGTAGTTATAGAAGCAGTTCTGAAGAGTATAATGTTCAACACCCTGGGGCTGCTACAGGATTAATACAATACAAGTGAGAAAACAATAAGCTCATGTGATAACCCCACACATATCTATTCTCACATGCCCTCATCTTCTAACATGTGTCAGAGGTGCTCACCCTTATTTAGCACCAGGCATGGTTGCAACAAATGTTTGGTATTGCCAGAAGCAGACTACATAGAGGATGACCATCTTTTATTTTCTTTATGACCCTGCAGCTACTGAAATACATGGTACACAACATTGTATATTTTCTTTTTAATGAAACAGATATTTCTCCATGAAAATGAACAAAAGATGCACCATTGGTGTCAACCTTGTTTTGTTGTTGAAATAACCCGCACTGTTAAGTCCCTTGTAAGCCTGTAGTTATTGGAACAATTTGAAACATTCACATAACATTTGTAACGGAGAGTTCATAATTCTTTAATCAATTGAGTGGTAATATATTTATTATCAAGATGGAAATGTTATAACTGAAATTAGTTTTAGTGCAACAATCACAAGAAAATCCTGAAAAAGGTGTGAAAGAATATATATCTAATTTATAATGTGAATTATATTTCCATGAACTGCAATCATGGTTGAAATGTCATAACAACTGAAAACATCACATTGTGTATGATGTTATAATAATAATAATAATAATAATAATAGATTTATTGTATATTTATTATCTCCCTTAAAAGAGAAAAAGTGCAAATGTTGATGAAATATCCTCCATTTATAATGTAAAATACAGCATACATCAATTTTGCATTAACAGTTATTACTTCGCTTGACCAGAAACAGGCTGATATAGCAAAAATATCAAATATTTGAGAATGAGGAAGTAATAAAAGCCTTCAGATATTTTTGCACAGCTCTGGTACTGAAAAGTGTATGTGTGCATTGGGTTTACCCACCCTCTGGAACTCCCTCCCTGCAGAAATCCGCAATGCGCCTTCTCTCAACATCTTCACATCAACCCTTAAAACTCATCTGTTCAACATCGCCTTCCAACACTAACTAACTCTCCCCCCCACTTACACTTCCATTTCTGCCCCCTGTTTTATGTTTATGTTTTATGTCTTTGTAAAGCGACCTTGAGGTTATGAAAGGCGCTATATAAATACAAGTTATTATTATTATTAGTATTATTATTATTATTAATGGTGTAGTCGAGTTGAAGCCAGGTCCTGCCTGAAGTCAGGACTAATCAGAGGCACAGCTCATACCCACGTTTATCCTGTGTGTGAGTGTGTGTTATCTGTGAGTTGTTGTCCAGCCCACAGACAAGGAGTATAAAATCTAGACAGGAAATTGACTTAAAACTTAAAGTGTAGCCTGCGACATCCTCTCCTGTGTCCTTTCTATTTTCTCTTTTTATTCTTTGTGTTTTATCTCTCTCTCTGTCTGCTGCTGGCTCTCTCTTATTCATTTTCCATTTGTGTCATTCTATCTCTCGCACTCTTTTTGGATTCCGTCCGCTTCCCTTTCCGTCCATCTTTCTGTGTAGAAAATCAATAACACACTCATCGGAAAACAGAAGCACTCATGAACAAATGAGACCAGACCTGTCTGGACTTTGTTCAAATTCTCTTCATGTTCATGTTCAAGCTCTGATTGTGAAGATATATGATCCTCACAACAGCAACAGTCAGAACAGACACTCCACTTTGTTAGCGAGGCTTTGAAGACCAAAACATCCTCTCATCACATATCTGTGCCTCACCTCAATACTCAGAGGGATATTTTTCATCAAGTAAAGGTTAAAAACAAACAAAGTATATCAAATAAATGATAAAGACTGTTCCTTTTACATTTATATGTCATCATATTTTGAATCAAACCCCCAGGAAGTTTGCTTGGCATTAAAGCACATTTTCGTAGTTGTCAAACTGTTGAGGACATGGCGTGTGTAAATACATCACTTTACATTTTCCATTTAAAGTGATATTTAAAACTCAGTTAATGGGGCTCATTCACTGGAGCTTCCACAAACAACAATCAACTTAATTATTACATTCAAATGAAGTACATTATTCAAGTTTACATTCATTTTGGATAATAACACAGGAGAAATGAGCGGAAGCGCTCTCTTTTCCTCTCTCCCTCTCCTGACAGCCTGTCAGTATCTCATGCAGCTCACTGATCCAGGAATGAGTGACCCGAAGAATACATATATTTATACCTAGTTTATCTTGTTCCAG
>NW_011356067.1:0-29914 GCF_000735185.1 Notothenia coriiceps
AATAAAATAAGTTTTCTGTATCGTCAGTCGTTTTTTCCAAATAATTACCAATATTTCACAAATTCTTCATGTTAACTTAAGAGCACAGCTTTGTGTCAGCTTTGCTTGGTTCATCTTACTGGGGGGCAGCTACATGGATGTCGGTGCAGTCCACAATCATTTTGCAGTTGAAGGCAGAATGAATTTATTATTGACTCAGAATGAAGCACAACTTAATGTTATACAATACATTGACTTTATTTGTAATTGTGTAAAAAAATATGAGCATTTATTAGCAAGCAGGACCTGCAGGAACAGAGAACGGTGATGGGTGGAGCCGGGAAGAGAGAAGAATAAAGAAAACAGATCAACTTTATTATCGGATATTAAAAATTCAATTTCAAAACAAGTTGCCGCTCCTACAGTTTTCTAGTATGTAAAGATGATTTCACATGACCTATGCAAAATATCACACTCAATACATGTGTGTCTCTGGGGGGTGCATTGTGCCTTTGATGTATATAAATAATATACCATAACCAAATACTATTACGTACAGTGGAAATCAGGTTGCCAGAGCAGGTCAGTGTGCATGTTCCTCAGGGTCTCAGCAGTTACAGGTGAGGTAAAGAAAATAAAAGAGAAAAAGGTCAGTAACAACACTTTAAAGTAACAACACTGAATAATTATCTCTTTTAATAATTTTCTCTCAGTAATCACTCAACTACTGTCTTTCCAACAAACAGATTGACTCACCCTCACTGTCATCACAATGACACATGTCCAGAAGAATGTCATGCAAAGCTCCCTGCCTGCCTGCCTGCCTTCCTTCGACTCTCCCTGAACTGCTTCCTTAGCACCCGGTGGAGGGCGCAGTAGGCTACTCTTCAAATGTTTCATGAAATACTTACCATGATGACTACTCTTACTGTTTAACATTTTGGTGTACTTCATGTAATAAAATAATAACTTCATGGTAAGGCTACTAAAAATGACAAGGCTAAGTAATGTAATGCTAACTAACGTGCTCGCTACTCGTCGCTACTAGCTAGGTAGCTAACTTGACTATGTTCCATGCACAACATGTATATTACCTATGATATTACCTGATATGTCTGATCCAGCGACTCCTGGTCCTTTCATAAGATGGGAAGCCATAGAACGAGCAAGTGGTATGATCACTTTTGTGATTACAACATGGTACAAAGCACACAGGCATCTTGTAAAAGTGAATTTATTGGAGCAATCTCTTATATTTATTGGAGGGAATAAATCAGTTATGAAATCTTCTTCTTCGCTTTAATTACGAGTCGCAACCACTTGGAGCATTATCGCCTGTGACATCACATGCGCGACCCAGAATGGGATTTGGGATTTGTAGTCTTTGTAGTCGCGTATTTTTCATAGTCTTATATTTCAACAGTTTTACGACAAAATGTGACTTTTTTGACATGGAAATTATTGTTTAAGATTGACAAACATCATATGTGTAGTTCGTGGCACAATTCAAACGGGATCAAAATATACGTTTTCTCTCTCCATTAAATTCAATGTATAATTTTTCGCTTCCGGGGTCCCATGGACCGGAAGTAGATGGGCGTGACTTCGCCTCTCTATACCCTTTTCGTAAAAGTTGAAATGTTGAAGTGTTTTGTGAAATGCTGTGGTGTTTCCTGAAATGCTGTAGCGTTTTGTGAAATGCTGAAGCGTTTTCTGAAATGCTGTAGCGTTTTGTGAAATGCTGAAGCGTTTTCTGAAATGCTGTAGTGTTTTGTGAAATGTTGAAGTGTTTTCTGAAATGCTGAAGTGTTTTGTGAAATGCTGAAGCGTTTTGTGAAATGCTGAAGCGTTTTCTGAAATGCTGTAGCGTTTTCTGAAATGCTGTAGCCTAGTGTTTTTTGAAATGCTGTAGCGTTTTGTGAAATGCTGTAGCGTTTTCTGAAATGCTGTAGCCTAATGTTTTGTGAAATGCTGTAGTGTTTTGTTAAATGTTGTTCTGACTTGCACTTCAGGGCCACCGTATTAATCGTCTAAAGAAGAAATACTGCTTCAGAATGTTGTCGCGGCTCTATACTCCCAGGGGTTGTTTATTACTCTGGTCAGGTGACAACAGGATGATTATCATTTTTAATGAGGTCAGAGCATCTGCTGCTGTTGTAGGTCAGGGTTACCAGCAGAGAGGGGCTTCCCCAGCCGCCTGCCAAACAACAGTCAGTGAGCTCTGACTCGCCAGCGGGTCACTCCTGCAGGCCCGGGTCAGTTTAATCAAGTTTCACCGGAACACACAGGAATCGGTTACAGTTACAAGGTAGTAAATAAATTAAAGATGCCTACAAAAAAGAAAAAAACAAGACAGAGTGGAGAAGAGGAAACCAAAGATGTGGATGACGAAGGCTCAGAGGATCAGGAACCAAAGCCCAAGAAGAAAAGTAAGTAGGTGAGTGAGTATGCTGGGAGATTGAAGAAGAAGAAGCTTAAAGACAGCGATGAAGAAAAATCTAGTTCTGACACGTCAGAGGCAGATGTGAGGAGCACCAAGAAAAAAGGGAGGGATAATCAAAAGGTCAAGAAGAAGAAGAAGAAGAAGAAGAAAGCTAATGAGGAGAGCGGGGATGAGTTGAGCAATGACTCACAGGATACTGACAATGGAGACAACAACAATGAATCCAAAGGGAAAAAGAAAGCAGAAAAACTCCCCAATTTGATTGAGACCACTAAGAAAGGATCAAGACGGTCCTCGGACAAAGATAAAATGCCAAAGGATAAAAAATCCAGCAAGGACAAAGGGGAAGAACATACAGCTGGGGATGAAGAAGGTAAAAAGAAAAAAAAAGAAAAAAAGAAGAAAGGTTCAGATAAGGGAGATAGCGATGATGAAACCAAGAAGACCAAGGGAAAAAAGAAGAAGATTGAAAATTATGTTGAAATCTATGAAAACGAGCTTCGCAACTACGAGCCAGAAAAAGTGGAGAGCTACGAGGATGAGTATCACAAAAAGAAAAGTGAGTGCAATGTTTTTATCTCAACCTGTGAAATTTTAAAGGTGAGCCTAGAAATTAAAACAGCATGTCAATATTAGATCAATGTATGTAAGCTTGTTGAGGAACGACACCTGAGACCCGGAAGGGAGGTGAAACATTGATTGCAATTATGGGATTATGAGGGGCCCCAGCAGTAATGGGCCCATGTTTTGGTTTGATGTTCATGGTAACATTACACTGTGTGAAGTACCATTCATGTTGTGTTAGTATGTTATCTTCAACCTACAGCTATATGACACCTGCCACTCACTTACCTTTACAAAGGTTGGTTGCGCATCTTAATGAGGGGCTTCACTTACCTCTAAGGTATCTTTGTAGCTCTCACTGTCTGTAAAGCCATTCTGAATGTCTATCTGATCTCTACACAGAAACACATACCTCCTTAAACTTTAACTTAACCTACATTTACCTTAATCAATAAACAATTATTTTAAACTTACAAAATTTCACTTTGGTTATTAATCTTTCTCCTGCTGTAATCAAACTGTAAAATTGTTTCTGAAACACTTTCAATTGTATGTTGTGACTTAACCCTGTAGTATATGAGGTGGTGATCATCACTGGCGATGAGAGAGGAGCAGGCACCGACGCCAACGTGTTTGTCACTCTATTCGGAGACTATGGCATCACTCCCAAAGTCCACCTGGCCAGCAAGTACGTCAAATATGATCCCATTTGGATAAAAGGTCTTCTACAATTGTAAAGACTTTGGTCAAATAAAGAATCATTATTTCACCTTTATTAATCACGCTGCTCAGAGGCCTCAGTCACAGCCTCAGCCAGTTTGAAACCATATTTGATTAAGTTGATTGGTTCGTGTGCTTGAACTCAAACTGTTTTGTTTTTTCTCTTACAGCACAGAGAAGAGGTATGTATTACCTTACGCCGGTGGTGATGTTGATTGTCGATCAAATCTCATACAGTGATTTTGTGGAGAATTTACATCACATTATTTGCTGCCTGGCTTTGTCCAATGTGTGCACAGCTTTAATGGTTCAATATAAATAAGTGCAGGCAGAAAGTTTTGTTAACAGCAGAAATGTTACGGTGAGTGAAGCAAGCAGGACCCAAACGCAGATAACACTGAAAAATCCTTTATTTCAAGGCTAAACGTCAAAAACCAGAACACTCCCCTGTGAACACAGTCACAGACAAACGACGAACCAACAATGACAGACAGCAAAAACAGAACATAATACACACAAGACTAATCAACGAAACAAGAGACAGGCGAGGAGGGAGGAGAAAACACAGGGGCAACAGGTGAACACAATCAAGTAAACAGGTAGGAGGGAACAGGTAGGAGGGAACACACACAGACAGGAAACCAAAGGCAGATCTAAACAAGACAAAACACAACGCAGACAGAAAACCAAAGACAGATCTAAACAAGACAAAACACAACACAGACAGATCGTGACAAGAAATTCTGGGTCGCTCTCAAGTTTGACCACTTTGTGTTTTCAGGAGTCGCACAGCATTCGAAAGAGGAAAAACTGATGTGTTCAGAATCAGAACTCACAATGTTGGATCTTTGAAAAAGATAAGGTACCTTAGTCTTAACACATTTCATCCCGGATCCATTCTGTAGAATATTTTTCAGTTTGACAATGGTCAGGTTTGAACACTGTTGCTTCAGGATTGAACATGACAACACGGGCCTGAGCGCCAACTGGTTCCTGGACCGGGTGGTGGTGACGGACGTGATCCGGCCTCACCTGAGGTTCTACTTTGCCTGTAACAACTGGTTCAGTAAGGTGGAGGGAGACTGCCTCTTTGTCAGAGATCTGCTGGGTAGCATGGACCCCATGGACATTCCCAAATGTATGTATACACAGCATAAAAATAATAATAAACTAAAGAATAATAATAAAATGTTATTGAGATACTTTTTATATTGATTCTAACTGTGGTTGCTTGTGATTGATTCATTTTAAGGTGTTTGTATACAGGTAGGTTCATTTTCTGAAAAACCTTGATCAAAGTTTTCGGCCTTAATTTTCCAGATAATAAGTATATAGTGAGTGTTTTCACTGCGGATGTGAAAGGCAGTGGAACAGATGCAGATGTTTTCATCAACATATTTGGGGAGTTTGGAGATACAGGTAAATTACAGCACATAACACTTGTTTTCTCATGTTTTCCTACATAAGGAAGTTAATAAGAGCTTTTATGCAGTTTGGGTTCTAATCAGGATTTATCTGATAGAAATTAAAGATTGTTTTGTTGTCTAAGGTGAAAGACGACTTGACAATGACAAAAATAACTTTGAAAAGGCTACAGAGGACAAGTTCACCATCGAGGCACCAAACTTGGGCAAAGTGAGGAAGATCACCATTGGCCATAATAACAAAGGCTCTTCAGCAGGATGGTTTGTGGACAAGGTAAGAAACTGAAGTTGTTGTTTACCAGAGTGTGTCTTTAGGAAAAATATGCCATTATTGCTCAAAACTGATACCCCTTCATACATTTTTTAAGGCGAATAACAAAAGAACAAAACATGTTACTTTAATGTGTTACATCAAGTGTTACAATGAACAAAACTGTGTTTAAAAGTTTAACTGTAACTATTTCTGCTCAGTAATGCCTCTGAAGAGGTACTTAAGACATGTGATCCTCCTATTCCTCTCAGTTTTCCTATCTAGTCTAGTGTCCATGCTCACCCAACACAGTTTGCACGACTGAGAGATGAGTTCATTCGAGCAGACGCACATACACACACAGGACACACATGTCGTCATCCTACCCTGTCTGTAAAGGGAAACCATGACCCATTAAGGGATCGTCTTTCAGCAAACAGACAGACGAGTCGATGGATTTGTTGGCAACTGCACCACAGACTGACACCAAAGATCAGCAGTAATAAATTATAACCTTTTGGCATTGTACATGTTTACATGGATTTGAGAGTAAATATTACTTGAGCTCATTGCTGCTTAAACATGTTTAAACCTATATGCTACATGTTTAAAAGTATTTAAGTCTGTGAAACAAAGCCTAGAGGACTCAATGTAATACATTTAAATAAAACTTTAAATATACAACTATACATTTCATTTCAGATATAACCATAACCATGACTATACAATCTAAAAAAAACACAGCAGACAACGTAACAATCAAATGATGTTAAGCATAAATATTGTATATTAGATACATACATGTGTTTCCAGGATCTAAAATATATTTTAAAATATATTAATACAAAAAAACAACACACAACAATGTCTTCAGAAAACGTGTTTCCTTTTCTGTCTGTCATCACCATCCGGGCCATGTTGGCTCTGATTATGTTCTTATTTCTCCTTTTCAAACAGGCGGTAGTGGATGATATGGGAAACAAAATAGTTTATGAATTCCCAATGAATCGTTGGTTTGCCATCGATGAGGATGATGGGAAGATACAGAGAGACATTTTGGTGGGGGGCAGTCAGCCCACAGGTGAGACATGTTGTTTATGAGCCAGGAAAAACCTTCCCTATACTCTAATCCTCATGTCAGTGAAAGAAATGTGGCAAGAAAGAAAATGAATATGTCTGTTTCCTTCAAATGATTTGCCTAATTTTGAAATAATGACCCTTCAGAAAAATATTGCAGAAAGGATTGTATGACAACAACATTTCTACTGCCAGGGAACAGATCATTTACTGTTCCTCTCATTCAGTCCAGCAAGAGAAATGTGTTTTCAGTCAGACTAGTCAGAGGCAGTGATCATTAATTCTCAGGTTTAATGTTTGGATCCGGTTGATCTGCTTCCTGCTCAGCACCGTAGGGAGTACAGGTGCAGTGAACCATACTGACCTGCTGGCAGATCCTGATAGCATCTTGTGTAACTGTACCCACCAGGTATTGTGTACAACGTCCAGGTCGTGACAGGAAACATCCGAGGTGCCGGGACCAACTCCAAAATCCACATTGTGATGCACGGCTCAAAAGGCCAAAAGAACAGTGGCAAGGTGAGGAGAAGATAACAAAAACAAAGCAAAGACAACTTTTACTCTTTCTAAAAAGCAATGGTTTTCATTTGTATTGCTTGAATTTCCAATATACTCTCTGGAAAATGCTACATTTTCTAACCAATCCGGTGTTTAATCTACACAATCGTCTATATTAAAGAAAGATTGTGTTTGTTGTCTCCTGGCTTCTCACACCACACTGGAGCCATGCAATGAATACTGTTGATGAACACATGTAACCAAAGTAAATACGAGACTGGTAGAATAACATAACGATATACAGTGCTGTAGGTGTAAAGGTGTTCTCTATACATCTTTAAACAATTTTTCTATACTATTTATAGTAACTAGTTTAGATGTGATGATAAAGGTTCAGATGTCTGGAAATAGACGGGAAAGGGTTTGAATATTAGTCTTTAAAAGCTGTACGAAACAAGTTAAAGACATTTCTGGTGCTTAATGATCATCCCTCTGTTTTATGCCACAATGAGAACATTGAGTATGTGATTATATATTTTCTGGGTACATCTGTCGTAGAGCGGTTGAACAAGTGTTTCCTTTTATTCTTCTCACATATTTTTGTATTCAGGTGTTTTTGGAAGGAGGAAAGTTTGAGCGGTGCCTGACAGACATCTTTAATGTTGAGATCGCTGCGCTGCTCAGTCCCCTCAGCAGAGTCACCATCGGACACGACAACGACGGAGTCAGTGCTGGGTGGTACTGTGAGAAGGTAACACGCACACACACACGCACACGCACACGCACACGCACACGCACACACACACACACACACACACACACACACACACACACACACACACACACACACACACACACACACATGCACACACAGACACATGCATACTAGGGCTGCAACAATCAATTCATTTGCCCATTATCTTCTAGAATAAGTGTTTGGTCTTTATAAAGGAAGACAAACTGAATATTACCCATCCAAGATGTCGCCTTTAAATGTCAGTCCAAAACCAATAGATATAAACTTTGATTTAAAACTCAATTGAAAACAGAGAAAAATAAGACATTTGTATAATATGATGAAAACAGCATTATCAGCCAATATTGCACAAGCAAATAACATTTTTATTTTATTTTTAACATTTTCAAGGTAGGAATCGAACCTGGGACATAACAATAATATAGCATGTAACAACTTAGTAACCAAGGCAGTCCATGAAAATTCACTCTAACAATAAAAACAAGTAATAAGAAGACAGTTGTTATCGATCGACTAATTACTGATAACAACAGACTACAATCTGGGAATAGACTGAGATATTTCGGCTGAATCAATGTTTTTGCAGGTGGTGGTGTTCTGTCCGTTCACCGGGATAGAGCAGACCTTCCCATGCTGCAAATGGCTGGATGAGAAGGAGGGAGATGGTCTGATAGAAAGAGAGCTCCATGAGATGGTCTCACTCAGGCAGAAGAGACAGAAGAGTAAGTTACAAACATTTACAATTCTCAAGCAAAAAAGTCCTTTTCAGGGGCTTCACAGACATTTTGAGGAGTTGGACATTCAACCCCCTCATCACAAACTACCTCTGTAAACTCAAAGGTACTGCTACAAGAGTAAACACCCTTGTTAAACTGACCTGATTTGGTTCTGCTCAGAGCATCCCTGGTCCTTGTGGATCTGGACGTCAGACCTTCCCAGTGCAGGAACCGATGCAGACATCTCCTTCCAGGTGTACGGAGACAAGGGCAAGAGCGATGAGACCAGACTGGGCAACAAAACAGACAATTTTGAGCAGGGACAGGTGGACAAGTTTATGGTAGGTATCTCATGTTTTAACACCACACATCATTAGTACTGTTCGTCAGATAACGAGGCTTAGGAAACTTCTTATCTTGATGTGCCCTTACAGGTTGAGCTGCCTGATTTGGGAAAACTGATCAAACTACGTATCTGGCACGAGAAGAGAAATCCTTTCGCTGGATGGCATCTCAGTAAGGTGTGGGAAAATAATTTATAATAATTTGGCAAACTTACGTCTATGATATGTTAAACTAGTGTGTAATTCACTCACATGCATTTGGCCAGTATTTGATTGACAACTAAGATTGTTTGTGATTCTATATTAATTAGATCTAGACCAAAAGTTGTAATCTTTATTATGCCTGACAAATTAAAAACACTGCTTGTTTTCAAATTAGGTAACTATGATGAAGACATTAACAAAGGAGAAATATAATTTTCCTTGTGAGCGCTGGCTGGACGTAAATGAAGACGATAACGAGGTTGTGAGGGAGCTTTCTGCCACAGGAGACTTTAACGCTGAGCCCCTGCCCGGTTGGTATATCCACCTGTATTCATCATAGCCAATAGAAATCTACTTTGCCAAATAAAGAGAGGAATGTAGCGTAATACCTGATTAATTTCTATTGTTTTGTTCTCCAGTAATAAAATACAGGGTGACAGTTTGCACAGGGAGTATCGGCGGCAGTGGCACAGATGCGTCTGTGTTTTTAAATCTAATAGGAGACCTGGGAGACAGTGGAAATCGGGACATGGTCAACTGCAAAAACAACGTCAACAAGTTTGAGAAAGGAAACGTGGGTACCCTCCATACATCATTGTTAGACATAAAGCTTATATCAGGAAGGAACACTCAATGATGTGCCCTCTCCTGTGTCAAATACTTACTTACTTCCCCTCCGCTACCGCCCTCATTAACAAGGCCCGACCCCCCCACTGACACTTTACCTCAGCCACATCATAGACTCTATGCATTACATTAATGCACACAATGTACAACATTATTTTGTATTACAGCTGATTTTTATTCCATATTTTATTCCTCTATTTCATTCCATTGCAATGTAAATACTGTTATATTTTACTTATATTTGTTATTATTTGTAATATTTTCTAGTTCTCTACCTGTGTTTTTCATTTTTGTTTTTATGCACCACGACACCAAGTCAAATTCCTCTTATGTGTTAACCTACTTGGTAATAAACCTGTTTCTGATTCTGATTCTGATATAGTTTTGCTTCTTTCTCTTTCAAAAAACAAATGACAAACCTCCATCCAATCAACAAGCCTTAAACATTTCCTTTTTTGACAAAAATCACTCATTTGTGTGCTCTTAATTCATTAAATGAGCCACACTTGTAGCATGCTGCTTTCTGTTTCTGGTTTGACAAATTTAGGGGATACGTTTCAATAATCAGGGACCAACCCCAGATGGAGCCCTGCATATGATTAATACAAAATGTTTATGGGTCAATTGGACTATGCAGTTAGGACAATTCTAATGTGATTTGTCAAACTATCTGCAGCTTATGCGAACATTTAATTTCAATGTTGTATGTGCTGATTTAAAAACATTGGCCATATCTGTCTGGTAAATTGCTTGTTATAACAAATCCCCCCAATCATGTGATGCTGCCTAATGTTTTTGTGTTTTTCCAGTATGATGAGTTTATAGTGGAGTCAGTATCCATTGGGCAGGTCCGCAGGGTAAGGATTGGACATGACGGTAAAGGTGGAGGTTGTGGCTGGTTCCTGGATAAAGTCATTGTAAGAGAAGATGGACAGGCTGAGGCTCAAGCTGTGGAGTTCCCCTGCAACAGGTGATAAGTCTCAGTGTGGATACAACATGCTGAATAGTTGTTACAACCACAGGAGTGTGTTTTTGTAATCGCTGAGAGTTTTGATCATTGGTAGGTGGCTGGACCGTAATGAGGATGACGGACAGATAGTCAGAGAACTAGTGCCATTTTCTGATGGACAGCGTCTTTACAGTAAGTTAAAAGAGTCTTGACGTTTTTCTAACATTTAAGTTGACTCCCCAGTGTTAATTGTTGTGTCTGTGTGTCAGACGTTGACTATCACATTGCTGTGAAGACGGGCAGTATCCCTGGGAGCAGCTCGGACTCCAATGTGTTTGTGAAGCTCTACGGAGAGAAAGGTGACACCAGTAAGATCCTGCTGTTGGTCTCTGACAACAACCTTGGGAACTACTTTGAGACAGGTCGCGTTGACATCTTCGTCGTGGAAACTTATGACATTGGAAAGGTGATACCATGAAGACAAAAATTAAGAAGCTTTAGAAATGATTAATCGAAGGCATGTAGTCAAAGATGTTAGGGTTCAGTCCTTCCATCCATGTGCTGTCAAGGTGCTTGCGATGGAACACATGATAAACATCAGGGTATTTACATTTAAGCAGTTTGCATTATTTATTGTCTGGATTGTGTACTCGCATTTGTATATGAAACACATAGCAGTATACTACTTGTATTAGACTGGGTGCATTAGGATGTGTTTGTGAAGGTAAAAGTAAGACATAAGAAATTGTAAAAAGATGTATAAATGCTTTTGTCCTGTTTTAAAGTATTGTTTAAGCATGCATATGTCTGACTTTTCAGTTAATTTTAATCAATATTTTTCATCCCTTTAATCCCTTTAATTCTATTGCAGATAAATCGTCTGTTGATTGGCCACACCAATGAAGGCATGCGGGCAGGCTGGTTCCTGGACAGCGTTCAGCTCATGGTTCCAGTCCACGGGAAGCAGTACATGTTCCCCAGTGACCGCTGGCTGGACACGTCCGAGGCCGACGGCAAGACAGAGGTGGAGATCTACCCGAGCGAGACCCTGGACATGGAACAGCGTAGGCAACATTCACACACTCTCAAACCATTAGAAGAGACTATACAGAAACACAGACAAACAATTCAGGTTCAAAACCTAGTTCTAAAACTCTATTTCTTTCAGATTTGTTATATTGTCAAACATTTTTTACCAATTTTCTCTCATAATTACTTCCCAGTGATTAACTATGAGGTAACGGTAGTAACTGGAGATGTGACCTTTGCTGGCACCAACGCCGGAGTGTTCATCCAGATCTTTGGGGACAAGGGGAAGACAGAGGTCCTCACGCTCGCAAGCAGATCCAACAACTACGAGCGAAACACCACAGAAATATTCAAGGTATCAAAGCTTTGATTTTGTGCTAACTGGCCCCAAAATGAGTCTAAGTTGTTAAATCTGAATGCCAAAGAGAAGGGTAATGCTCAAGCGTTACATTTTGATTTGAAACAACTGTTCCCAGCTAGAGGCCAAAGATGTAGGGAAGGTCTTTAAGATCCGCATCGGTCACGACGGCTCGGGGATCGGATCTGGCTGGTTCCTGGAGACGGTGGACGTCAAACATCTCATCATGGCCTTGGTGCCAATAGAGAAGAAAAAGGAGGACAAGAAAAAGAAGAAGAAAAAGAAGAAAGATGAGGAAGATGATGACGAGGCCGGAGGAGAGGAGATGCAGGAGGTGGTATTGACTTACCACTTCCCCTGTTCTCGCTGGCTGGCCGGGGGGGAGGAGGACGGGGAGCTGTTGGTTGAGCTGCTCCCCGAGGAGGCAGAGGATCTGGAAGGTAGGAAGAAAACACAACAACTATATGTATTGAATAGATGCACAAGAACTACCTAAGTTTCTAATATTTGAAATATATATATATATATATATATATATATACATATATATACATAAAACACCAACATGTTTTTATTACCACCCACAAATCTGTGAGGCTACAATTTAACCATGGATACATTCTGGAGAGATTAATAACTCATATGCAAGATTCACTGGTGCATTTTTCACACATGTTTTTTTCTTGTACTCTGTGTTGACCTTTTAGAAATGCATGGTTGGTTTGACACAGTTGCTTTAAGTGAAAGTTGTTAGTAATTCATCCCCTGTATTGTCTGACAGTCAACACCTATGAAGTGTGCGTCTTCACTGGTGACACGCTGGGAGCCGGGACTGACGCCAACGTCTTCATCAATATTTATGGAGAAAACGGAGACACCGGAGAGCGTTATCTGAAGAACTCAGACAACATCAACAAATTTGAGCGGGGGCAGGTGGGTTAAACAAAGACAAGGCAGTCAGCTGAATCATAAAGGAAGGAATCAAATATGTTATTGTTTTATGTTAAACAGGCTGGAGAAAAGTTTACATCGTGCTTCACAAAACAAGCTTTTAAATATCAGAAGAGTTATTCTTTCATTAACTTGGATTCATAGATGAGGAGTATAAAAAAAAGTCTAGCCGGTGCGCTATTTCCAGTTTGATATGTTGGTTTGAGCCTGAATCACAAACACAAAATATTGTATTAGGGTTGTAAAATCATACCCCATTACCTGTAAGTGTAGTGAAGTCCTCTGTGTCATCAAACCTGTCCTACTTTTAATCATAACCTAATCCTAACCTGTGAATTATTCATGTCTGCATCACACCTGGCTGTGTAGGAACAATCAGATTGTGTCCTAAGATCAAACACGACAATTGTCATTCAGTGGAGAGAATGTTTGTTAACAGAAAACTGGAAAATATACTATATTCATTTCAGGAGTCTGTCAGCAAGAAAATGTTAATGATACATCCGTTTTTTCTCTTATAAGCTCACACATTTAATTTAAAATTATATTTATTATACAAGAAAATATTAATAGAAATATTAAGTGGTTTACAGCTGGTTCCTGTTATGCCATCCAATTCAACTCTAATGCCCCAAAGTTTACTTTTGCCTACATTTTTTGACTCTGTGTCACTGTTGTTAATCCATTGATATGTTTAGCACTGAGGTCAACGTTTGTGATGGACTGCATCATATTCTGAGGTGTTTCTAATTGTCTGCCCCCTCATGTGAACATTATAAACGTTGTAATGATAGATGTTAAAGCAGTTGTATAAGCCTGTTGCATAAGACTGCATTACAGTCCACGTGTTCTCATTTAAGTGGCCGTAAACCAGTATTGTCTGTAGCAACATTGTGTTTGGCAGGAGGATGTTTTCATCATCACAGCTGTTGAACTGGGTCCTCTGAAGAAGCTGCGGATCCGTCATGACAATTCTAATTCTCATTCATCTTGGTACCTGGACCGTGTTGAGATAGTGGACACAAAGGATGATACGACGTAGGTGAAAACCAACATATATTTTACATGAGTTTTGCCAAACTATTGAGTTATCAAGAGGAACGATCTAACTGAAAGACTTTAAAGAGCAATAGCTTTGTGCTATTATACAACTCACAGTGTCTAAATAACATGTCGTCTTTGAGTTAGCGTGCCCGATTAGATGTATTTCTTGGATATACAGGTACTATTTCCCTTGTACCCGCTGGCTGGCAGTGGACGAGGACGATGGACAGATAGCGAGAGAGCTGGTTCCTGTGGACGAGGCCTTCATGAAGAAGGACGAAGACGAGGATTCAGGCGCCACTCTGGGCCTCGAGCAGAAATGTAACTTTCAAATCTGACTCATGTCTTAGTAGTGGGACAAGATAAAAAGGGGACCTTCTCGAGTGTTTATCTGAGTGCTGGGGAAACATGCAGGTGGAGACAAGAGAAGAGCGACGGACTTTGAGTGATTGGATGAAAAGGTTTAAAGAACTGACTGATTTATTTTTATCTTACAGCCATGTCAACTACATACACTCTCAAAATAAAAACCGGAGAAAAGAAGTATGCCGGAACTGATGCTAACGTGTTTGCCATCCTTTTTGGTGAAAATGACGACACAGGTATGATAACTGTATTAAAAGGTCGATGCATGCACAATACAGAGATAAATCAATAATAGCATACAAGAAAATAGCAACAAAGATTATGTAATGCAAGATACAAGAATAAAAAAAAAGGAAGAAATAAACACATTCTAAAACAAAGCAATAAGATAGTTGAGGTACCCATCTGAATATAAAAATGTTCGTGTCACTCACAGGGATCATCAACCTTAAGGCTTGTAAGAACTACAAGAATAAGTTTGAACAGGGGATGATCAATGAGTTCACTGTGGAGGCGGTAGATTTGGGCGACCTGGAAACATTTCGAATTGGGCACGACAACTCAGGTGTGGAAAGAAAAGTCTCCTCAAAAATAAGCAGAACACTTTCTTAATGGTATAACGTGACTGTTTTCTCACCCACAGGAGGTTCATCTGGTTGGTTCTTGGACTGGGTCGAGATTGACGCCCCCTCACAGGGTCAGAGACTACGCTTCCCATGTGGCCGCTGGTTGGATAAAGGAGAGGATGACGGGCTGTTTGTGAGGGATCTTTATCCCGCTGATTTACAGACTGAACTCTACATGCCATGTGAGTGAACACAGCTGTGAAAGAAGTGTTTGAATCCATTGGGGAGAGTGACAATGCGCTGATGGAGAATTTGTCCTGTAACAGTGCTTTTTGCAAGTTTTACCCAGAAAAAAGGGAAGATTAGCAGTGAAATATGTTTAAAGCACTCAGTAGAAGAGTGGCTTTAAGAGCATAGACTCTTTGATGTAACCGGTTAAAAGTGAGATGATGTCACAGTGGCGGCCTGCATTTTAAACTTCACCATGGCAACAGTAATTAGCTTCTAGACTTGCACGTAAAAGAGTCCAAATACAAAGCTGCAGTCGTGGATACTGTTAGGTGTATTTACATTTTTATTTTCCAAAATAACACAATCAATATAAAGAAAACTGTACATTATATTATTATTGTAGCAGATTGAGAAATACAAACCTTTCAATTAACGCAATTAGTTGAAAGATTACATTAACCTGTAGTTGCTTTGGCATACCATAACAAAATACTAATGTATCTATCATAATTATTATATTACTCTTCTATCTTATCTGTATCAACCAAACAAAGCTGTCACCTTCTCCTCTCCTTCTCAGTTGTGCCTTATGAGATAAAGATATACACCAGCGATGTGTTTGGTGCAGGAACAGACGCTGATGTGTTCACCGTCTTGTACGGTCAAAAGGGAGTGTGCACACAGCAGAAACACCTGTGTGTCAACAAGAGAGAGAGACGTCTGTACTTTGAGAGAGGAGCTGAGGACATGTTTATTGTGGAGGTGAGATGAGAGTGTGGATTTGGATTATACAGCCTTAGAGACAACGGCTTCGGCTCTGTAAACATTGTGTTTTCATTTTCTCAGCTGGAGGATGTCGGAGACGTTTTAGAGAAGATCAGGATAGGACACGACAACAAAGGCACAAACCCAGGATGGCACCTTGACAGAGTGGAGATCAGACGACAGCTCAGGAAGGGAAAGGTAGTTAAAAATCTACTCTGCTATTTTTAGTTTTTTTCTTCATTAAGCTATTTACAGATTAATAATGCAACACCATTTGGCTCATATCTCTCAGAGATACAGGGCCAGGCCCAGTTTATTGATTTGAGTTTTTTAATGAACCCTGACATTCATTTTTAATGTCAGGGTTCAGAAACAACCATTTTCCCATGCGAGTGCTGGCTGGCCAAGTCTGAAGATGACGGGCAGACGGTGAGGGAGCTGGTCCCCTCGGACATCATCACAGAGAAACTCCTCAGGGATGGGAAGCTGAAGACGACTGAAGTGGAGGTGGAGGACGCTTTGGAAAGTAGGTTAACTCTGATTTCAGAGACTAAATGTAACTAAGCATATTTACTAGAAACAGCCATACTGTACTCAGTCTCATGTAACATTTGAGTAACTCGTGTAGAGAGCCCTATCACATCACCTGCATTGCAGCTCCACTGAGCTTAATGTAGCTTTATAACCTTTCAGCTCATACTGTAGTTTATCCTAATTGATTTACTGCCTGAACACACAGACTTCAATTGGAAGCTACTCAACAGAAACATATAAGATGTAAGCTAACATTATGTATGTCTACTTAATTCCTGTTTCTGTTCTTCTTCCATTACAGCTCACATGTACAACGTGTCTGTGCGAACAGGGGATATGTACGGAGCAGGAACCGATGGCAACGTTTATCTCACCATCTACGGAGACCTGGGAGACACAGGAGAGCGCAAACTGGCCAAATCTGAGAACAACAAAAACAAGTTCGAGAGAGCAGAGGTTTGTGAGGAAATGTGTGACATGTTATGTCATGAGTATTATGGCCATAAAAGGTTAAAGGACATTTTCTGACATTATGACATTTTTTTTGTGTGCAAATCTATGAGTTTGGTTTAAAAAAAAAATCCTATTCTTTATTCTTAAATGTGTATTTTTTATTCTCTCAGAAATGTACAACCAATCTCATAAATATGCAGAATGAATTGTTATCTTTTATTCCCTTCCACAGCTCAGTATTTTTTCTTTAACCTTCAGTGGCCCTTATACACTATCATACATGTCACTGCTGGTATACAAAGGCATCAAAATGGGTCTCTTTGTCTCTTAGGTGGACAAGTTCAGCATTGAGGCTGTGGACTTGGGCCAGGTGTTTAAGATTCATATTCGTCACGACAACTCCATGATAGGGGCCGATTGGAACTTGGACCAGGTGGAGGTGCTGGATTTGGAAACAGATGAGGTGTACATGTTCCTGTGTGAGCGCTGGCTGTCCAAGAAGAAAGAGGACAGAAGTATTGCAAGGACTTTCTTTGTGAAGGTTTGTGCAACTTTGGTAATTAATTTTTTATTTGCTTCTGCTGCTGTAAAATGAGTAATGAGAAGGAAAATCAAAGATTATTTGTCTGTTATGTGTTTGGTCCAGGGGTATGAAGGGGAAAGAAACATTGATCCAAATTCCAAGAAGATGCTTCAGGCCAAACTGGGGCTGGACAGAAACGCCAATAAGAAGAAAAAGAAGAAAAAGGTGGCAGTGGCTGAAGAAGGTCCAAGTAAGGCTACACAACTTTTCTGTGTTTCAAGATGAGGTTTGGCAATGCAAATTCAAAACCTTGCTCAGAGAATTATATGGAAAAAATACAGGCAAAACCAGCTGGGTAGAATCCTCAATAAATAGAATAAAACCAAAACGTTCAAAATAAAAGCCAACATTTTTAGAGATAATTGGACACGTTAAGTTCAAGGCTTCGTTTATAATTCATAAGTTACAAAAAAAAGGTCAAACATTTGGGAAAATATGCTTTTCTTCCTTTGGTTAAATAAAAAGACCTTGACCACGGTCATGTCTGTACCCTTTATATAACGCAAGGCATAAGTTTATCTCAGCATTAAGACTGGAAACAAAGGGAAACGACTAGCCTGACTCAGAGGAAAACAAAAACAGGTACTTATGCTCACTATAATGATTTCTAACTAACACATTACGTCATGTCTGTTTAATTCAAAGAAAGGTAAAAACAACTATTTGTGTTTTTTTCTTCAATCAACGCCATGTACATGTATTGTGGTATTTCTTGGCCGCAGGTTAAAAAATGATCTGCGTCTTGACAGATGAAAGAAAGAGGTTATAGACTGTTAGTAACATGTAATAAGATATAATACCAATTAGTGAGTTATAGAGGTGCTAGCTTTGGCTTTATCACCCATTGCCAGTCTAAATGTGTCCCCTTGTTGTTTAAGTGTTCATGCCAAGCTAAGCTAATTATTTGCTGGCTGTAACATTATTATTTTTCTACAGACATTGAAGAAATATCACTGCTTTCATCTTAATAATAAGCGCATTTACTAAATTGTCAATTAAATGTCAATGTAATCTTTTTAACAATCCACTTTTTGCCTTCCCAAGTCATCCCCTATCACTTCACTCTGTCCACTGGGATGGAGCGGGAAGCCGGCACCTTCGCCAGGGTCTATGTCATCATCACCGGCCCCAACGACATGGAGACAGACCGGCTGTGGCTGGACCTGCCGGAGGGGAAGAACTGCTTCACAGCCGGCACCATGGAGCACTTTGTGTCTTATGGGACTGACGTAGGAGAGATCAAGCGAGTGGAAGTGAGAATCTAAGACTGCCTCTCTTTCTAAATCTGTGTCTCCTCTCTGCTGCCTCCTCAGATGAGTCAATGTTAAACATTTAAATAAAACTATTCTAGCTCAGCAATAATTCATTCTAGCTGTGCCTTCTGGTACCTAGATCAAACAAAATCAAATGATATATAAATTCCCAGTTCTATCTTCCCCCTCCCTCCTCTCGCTCCCTCCTTCTCCCCCTCAGCTCGGCCATAACGGTGTCACACCAGAGAGCTGCTGGTTGGTCGATGATCTGTCGGTTGCCGTGCCAACCAAAGGTATTAAGTACATCTTTCCGTGTAAGTGCTGGCTGGCGAAGGACAGAGGAGACGGTCTGACTGCCAGGCTGTTCAACGTGCTGGACTCCAGCACCATCAACATTAACCGCAAAGTGAGTCACTGCACTAAGAAAAGAAACCCTGGAAACATTTCATCACACACACAATCAGTCTTTTCCTTATCTGTACTATCTATTACTGTCTATTGTAGGTTATTTATTCGGCAACGGTTGTCACAGGTGACAATCAGTATGCAGGGACAGACACCAACATTTTCCTGACGGTGTATGGAGCCAATGGGAGCACAGAGGAAATGATGCTGCCCAAAAATGGGGACAGGTCTACATTTGTTATCAGAGGAATAGTTCTGTTTTGGGAAATACACTTCCACACATTTTAAGAGAACCATGCCTAGATGTTTTAAAACTCACATAAATATCATTAACTTCTAGGTTTGAAAGGGACCAAGAGGACACATTCAGTTTGGAGGTAGATGATATTGCTCCCCTGAAGAAGATCAGAGTTCGGATTGATTGCTCTGGAAGTCGGCCTGACTGGTTTCTCGACAGGGTAACATACAAACTACACTATCACCTATCAGAATACAGTATGTAATTAAGAATGTTTACTACTATGTACTACTAAAGAAAACAGGGGCTTGTTGTTTCATTATAAAATACATTTTAAATTGTACTAAAATCCGAAATCAGACTACTTATGTCTGTCTGTTTTTGTCAGTGATATTCACCAAGAAAACATGAACAATGAATGTGTTGTTCTTGTAACTGAAATGCTTTTAGATCCTGATGCGGAACCTGAACACAGAAGACATGTATTTGTTTACATACGAGAATTGGCTGTCAAAGACAAAAGGGCCGAAGAGGATTAAGGTGTGTGAGCTGGGAGCTGTGGTGGATGAGGAGGAGATGGTGGAGAAAACTACCTACATCATTCAAGTCCAGACCAGTGATGTTGGAGGTAGGTCTCATGAGATGCCTGTTTTATTTCTAAAACAAAGGATGAAGAAAAACTATTTTCTTGGCTTTTGGGCATTTAAAATGTTCAATAGCATTTTGTAGAATCCATGCAATGATATAAGGCTAATATATAAAGATGTGATATTTTAGGTGCCGGCACCGATGCCAATGTGTATTTGATGGTGTTCGGGGAGTACGGGGACACCGGGACGCTGCCTTTGAAGGAGAGCACAAACAGGAACAAGTTTGAGCGGAAAATTAAAGATGTGTTCAGGTTCCCCGAAATGCTCAGTCTGGGTGAACTGTCAAAGATCCGTGTGTGGCACGACAACAAAGGTGAGCGCAAATGAACTAGAGGTAATCTTTGTTCTCTTAAATAGCTGAATTAACATTATTTTGATTATTTGGCCAAAAGATTTTCCGGTGTTGTCTATTATAATGTCCGTTTTTATAGGTTATATGTTTTACATGAACTGCCGTTATCTACTTTTTCTACATACTGTCTTCTAACATTAAAAGGAATATTTAGATGTTTTCTGAATGTGTGTTTCTTTTTTTGCCAAGAGTTAGATGAGAAATGCAATACTACTTTCAGACACGAGAGTGGTATTAATCTTGTAATCTAACTCTCTTCAAGAAAGCAAACAACCCATTTCACAAAAATGTCAAAAGTATTCCTTCAGGAGTTCCTTAATCAACTTGATATATTATATGTAACATCACAATTATCAGAAGGGCGCTCAACTGTTTTTTTTAGCATTAGATAGTAACAGAATGAAACTAAAAAATAAACATAATTGCTGTTAAAAAGCATCAACGTTTTGAAAAGATAATACTAAAGGACATTGTTGTCCTTGCTGTGAACAGGCCCCTGTCCCGGCTGGCACCTGGAGTACATTGACGTGAAAGATGAGGCCATGGACCAGACCTTCAGGTTTCCCTGCGACCGCTGGCTGGCTAAAAATGAAGATGACGGGCAGATAATGAGGGAGCTGGCCTGTGCCAATAACGACGCTATAGACCTCAGTGACAAAACCAGTTAGTAAAAATGGAAGTCTGTGGGCATAATCACAAGCTCTCTAATTGTGGGAGATGAACGACTTGCTGCTAATTGCAGCCATTTGCCATATGTGAAATGATCATAATGTGACAATATCTGTCTCTCTTCATTGCCACAGAATATGAAATTGCCACAACAACTGCTACCACAGACGACGCCTCCACCACGGAAAACGCCTGGATCGTGTTGGAAGGAAGGAAGGCTCGTTCTAAGGAGTTTGTTCTAGAGAATAAGAAAAAGAAGTTCTTACGGTATGTTTTCAAAGGGAGTATAGGTGCCTTGGCTCACAGTAAAACCATATTATGTTGCCTTATATAATCTGCTCTCTTTCACATGTTGTTTTTCTACCCTCTTTTATCTTAAATCTCAGCTCTCAGGAGAGCTAATCCCATAAGACGCAATTCATAAAAAAACTCTGGCACACCACTGAATTTAACTATTCAATGTACAGAATCTCACTCTCCATAAACTCTGCTTGTGTCTTCGTTTGCCCCTTCACAGCGGTGCCACTGATGCCTTTGAGTTCTCATCCAAACACTTGGGGGAGATTGCTGGCATCTGCATCGGCCACATAACAAAAGATGGAAAGAAGGTGAAGAGTGAAGCCTTCTGGCGTGTTTTAGAGGTGGTGGTGACCGAGAAGGAGCTGGGAAACAAGTGAGTTGAAACTCATACATCCTTCATTATGTTATATAAAGTGTCCCGTAGATGTACCTTCAAACCCTTCTTTCTTTTTAGGTATTTCTTCCACTGTGATGCACAAATCCCCCTGGCAGCCAAAAAAGACAAATTCCTGACATTTGAGTGCTTTAAAACCATCGAGAGCTTTGCGAGCAAAGTACGAAACCTGGTCCCTGTGAAGTACGAATTCATTGTCATCACCGGGGACGAGAAAGGAGCGGGCACGGACTCCAACGTTTTCATCAGCATTTATGGCGTCAACGGTGACTCGGGCAAACGGCATTTGCAGAAAAAGTTTCGCAACCTTTTTGAGCGAGGGCAGACGGACCGCTTTGTTCTGGAAATGCTGGACCTCGGGGAGCTGCTGAGGGTGAAAGTGGAACATGACAACAGCGGCACCAACAGTGGTTGGTATTTAGAGTGTGTGGAGGTGACCAACACAGCCAACTCAGTAACCACCATCTTCCAGTGTGGAAAGTGGCTGGACTCGCGTAAGGCCGACGGGCAGATTCAGAGAGTGCTCTACCCCAAATACTAGAAACTTCAGAAAAAGCCATTTGCCACCATTTTATCTTGTACAATTTGAAAAAATAAAAGAAACACGCCTTAATATTGCCCAAAGCTGATTATCCAACGCAAATCATTTTGTCTTGATTTGTAAACTCTTTGTTCAGCTTGATTGGTTATGTCTAGGTGACGCGTTTACACATCATGTTAGAAGAAAGGCCCTTGATGGCAAATGTATGGAAAGCATTTATAACTGTTTTGCCATAATTTACAATGTAGCCATTTTTTACTTTGGCATTATGTACAACTTGTTCAGGCTGAAATTGATGAGCCTTTTAAAGATTAGTAATACAAAGTAAAAGTGTATGGCTTTGTTTGGAAACATTGGTAAGCACAATCACATTCATGTTCACAAATTAAAATGATGGCCCACAAATAAAGACTGTTTATGGCTACACAATAATTATGTGTTGGCCAACAATTTTAATTGTAATTCAAACTGTTTAGGGTTGAGTATGAAGTAATTGATTATAAAAGCATGCCAAATAATGCCACAAAGTAGATAATTGCTTAGCATTTTAGGCAGTTTATTTGAAAAACACATACAAAAAGATCATATACAAGACAATAAATAAAAAAGAGACAGAACAGTTTGGGTTAAGCTATGCAACTTTTTGCATCATCATTAGTAATAAATACAGTACAAAATCCACTCATAGTGAATCTAAAGATTTTCCACAATATTCACTGATCATGTTATTCTTCATTATGATTTAGCTATTGCTTTCATATTATTGATACATACTTCTACTTTTCTATAAAATACTCAAGATCATAAAACATTGCGCGGTTACAGCAAAACAGCAGTGTGTTGTACAAAGATGGCCACTTCCCTTTTTCACTGGCAGGTTAATAATCAACATTTTTTCAGCAGCAAAGAAACATCTGAAATATTCAAGAAGGTACAGCATCATATTAAACACATCTACAGAGCTACTCCCACATACACATAGGAAAACCTGAGAAGGACATGCATTAAAAAGCTTGTGCTTTAAGTTCTACTGTTCATTCCGGTTCATCAGCTTGAGTTAATACTATGGCTACTGTCCAGTTTGCTCTGGAGTAATGGGGTACACTGTGGAGGACACGGGGTAAGGCCAGTGAGAGCATGAAATGAAATAATAAGAATAATAGTAAGACCAGCCAGCTTCATTCCAATCCAATACAGGTTATAATAGTTTGCAGGATTAGTAGAGTATTAATAAGAAATGCACACTGAAAACATAGTTAGCTTATTATACCCAGTGTGAAACACACTATCAATTTTGTATAACCACAGTACACCAGAAATGCGTGTAATAAGACCAATGGCTCAAGTTAGCATGTTAGATACTTTCAAAAATCCCACACAAAGCAATTGCCAGCAATACATAAGGGACAGTTAATACAGCTCATTATGTGGGTCTTAAAATAATAATAATAATAATAATAATAATAATAATAATAATAATAAGCACTACATTGAGATCCAGATATGATAGAATATCATAAACATGGTAAAAAATAAAATAAAATGAAAAAAACGGATTATGGGAAACAAAGCAGTATCATATAACAAAAGCGAGCTATTTGTGGAGCCATACTAAGACCAAAAGGGTTGTACCCCGTCTTCTGCTTCCTAGCAAAGCAGAGAGGATGTTTAATAATGAAAAGAGTTAAAGTAAATTCAAGAGGTGACATGAATGGAATGTAATCCAGATCAACAGCACCATGCTGGCTTAAAAATGTGTCAGGAAACACCCCCACAAGTCAATTTTTCAACAGGTTTCTTTTTTTTCTCCTTTGAAAAAGAAAACACAGACGGCATGCAAAAGCATCCCCACCGACCAATGCATAATGAGGTATTCTTTTTTAATATTTTGTGTTATTTTAAATAAATATATTGATTAAATTGCAAAGTTATGAGATAGAGACATTAAATATTTCACCACAATAGCTAGCTAGCTACAGTTAGTAATAAATAATGATTGTTAAATACTTAAGGCATCTTTAATCACAGCATTCTATGTGAACTAGCAAAACCTCCATTTTCATCCATCTGTAGTTTTTTGGATGGAGGTTTCATACAAAAAGAAAAAGAAAACGCAACACAAACAGTCAAGTAACCCTCCAATAATACACAAGGAAGCATGAAATACTTGGAACTGAATCGGAACACAAAGTCTAGGACAAGAAGAACCCACACCACCAAACCAAAAACTCAGGCAACTCCATATTATAGTGCATTTACAAAACACAAGCTACATTATAACAACAATAAATATGTTTTTGCAGCATTGCAGCTTTTTCTTCACTATGGTTAAAATGGACACGGACTCGGCATATTAGTACCATGTCCAAATTGGCATGTGAGCAAAAGAAATACGAGAAGAAAAATAAAATGGCAGAAAAAGACAATTCAAAAATTAAATTAATGTTAAGAACAATTGTTTGGTATTTTTCAAATGGATGGCTTTTTCTCCCTTTCACCCTCCTTCAAGTGAACTACGCCAACATGGTTCATGCATGATAAAGAGAAAACGGCTTCTATCACTGAGCGTATCACAGTTGTTCTAGCAATACCATACACTACTACCATGGGGGGGAGGGAGTGGGGACAATCATACACATTCTAGCACATATCACAGGCAAACTAGTTTGTATTTTCCCTGTAACACCAGACACAGTCTTTTTATCAGAACAGTGGGAGCAACTTAGTTTGAAATGAAAAGGAGCCGATACACCACAGAGGCCATTCACTGTATATAGAAATCACATGTGCTTGTTTGATAGGCAATAAGGTTCTGGTAATAGGTCATACAAATGTCAGATTGTATTCACTCTGATGGCAAGACCTCAGGCACCAAATCCTCGAACCCATGCCGGCCTCTCACGTCATGTGATCATGCTATGAGCGAGGCCACAGAGAGGAGTTGCACTTAGACACGGATCCACCACCAGCTCTTTGAATCCTGACCTGGAACATCAGGAGAGAATCGCTACGTCGGTGTGAGATCTATGTCTAAGGGCAACGTTGGTCTACTCGGGATGAGTGGGGGGAGAGGGGAGGTGGGGAGGGGAATTTGGTGCATTCTTGTCCTCCTCTATGAATGAGTGGGATCGTCATAGTATACGGTTCACATGCACAGACACACAGTCCCTGTTTCTACTGCTCCACAATATTAACGACACAGCCCAAGCCTGTCATACAGCATGCACATCTGAGGCCCCTGCTCTATAATAGAGGCCCCACTACGACACTACACAGATCACTGGAAGCCATGCCTGCAGTTAGCGGGTTCAGCATCAACTCTGATGTCATCTACTAACTGGAAATCCAAAACCATGTTAGACCAGAAAGAGGGATTTTTGGCCTTTTTACACAACTATCTCTTTCCTCATTGTCTATGATTAATCAACACGCAGATATTCTCTCTTATTTGAGCCATTTTCACCCTCTTTGTAGGTTTATTTTTCACAAACATTTTTTCTGAAAAGGCTTTTGCTTGCTACACAACACTGTTACTCTGTAAATACTTATTCAGTACTATACTCCATTACACCACAAGCGTTCAGCTACAAGAGTTCACACCAAACAACCTCATGCTAATCATTTGATAATGTTCTGTACAGATGTGCTGAGGGCTTGGGCAGAGTGCAGCTTAAAGGATTTTTTTCACAGGCAGAGGGTGGGGGGGGGGTTTAGGCAGGGGGGTTAGATGTAGTGGCAGAGAAATGGCCTTAATACACCCCACAGTGAGCTGGGGAGGTTGGTAGTCAGAGGTCCTCTCCATGGCTGTATGGAGAACTGCACACAGGGTGCACAATCTGACAGGATCTGTGTGAAGCCTCAGCACATCTGTCCATACGTGTCCGCTCCTACCTTTTACATCCAGCAAGTCCATTCAAATCAACCTTCAGTCCAGCCCCCCCATCTATGCATCGACCCCCATCCCTCGCTGTGTTGTAGGTGAGTGTGCTTTGTTGATCCCTCTGTCACAGCCTTGCCTCTGAAGGCAGGCCTGTGGGTGATGCAGAGGGGAAGAGAGGGGTGTTTGGCAGAGCTTCCCTCGGGGGGAGGCAATGGAGAATTAACGAGACCAGATCCAAAGCTGCAGGAGACGACAGGAGCTATCAACTGTCGGGGGTCAGTTGGGTCTCAATGTCCACTCTGCAGATGGGGCACTTCCTGCTGGTGGCCAACCACTGGTCCACACACCCCTGGTGGAAAAGGTGCATGCAGGGTAATCTCCTACAGACACAAATGAGACAAGATTAGGATAATAACAATAAATGTGGGATTCACTTCAAGAAAATGTTCAGTATTGTTAAATAGTTGACACTTGCAAACAGGTAACAACTAAAACTTCAACTTCACTCATGAGCAAAAAGAAATCCCTGCATTCAGATAATTCCCTGCATTTAGACAATATAATAGATTGTATAAGGGTTTATTTAATTTAAGAAGTAAAGTGCTAATGTTGGCAGAATTTTAAGATGAGGTGCTGGAAGAAATCCTTTGATTGGACGTTCAAACCTGATGCTTTGAACTTATGTGGCAGAACAAATGTACAACTACAATATTTAGAATAAAACGCGCCAGGCAAGAGAAATCAAGGAATATTTACACTATAGCACATTACAATACTAATACTAATCACTAGGGGTGTCAGAAAATATCAGTACACTTAAATATCGCATTCAAAAACATGCATACATTTTTTATAGATTTATATATTTATAACATGTTTTTACTGTTATAGGTTCAATTTGATTCCTGCTCCGATTGCACAAAAAGTAGAACAATGATGTTAGATATAACATCGACTGTGATCATTAAAAAAATGCAGATCCAGCAGTTCAGATTGTACTCTCTAATGTTATGCATTTGATGGTGTGTTCTTTATACTATGAATGTTTCCTTTACATTTTTACTAAATATTTAAAATAAATTGTACCCACAGCCTACTTTCCCATCTGCATAACCAGCATTTCCCCCCCTTTGAAAAAGCAAAAGATGAGCGTGTAGTTGTACCTGACATCCTCTCCGTCCTCCAGCATGGACAGACAGATGGTGCACTTCTCATCTGTGTCCAGCTCCTCATCTTCCAGACACATCTTCAGGTCATTCTGGGGTATTCTCTGCAGAGAGAGAGACAGGAAGGACTTTAATTATTAACGTGTGTCGTGCAGCTGTGTGTTGGGAGCCGTTATGTTTATGCCACGGGTGTCTCTGAGTCAGCCCAGACAAATAAGGTGAAAGGAGTCACCTAATGATGCTTCCCAGTAGAAAATAGACCTCAGATAGAAAAGACTCAATTACTTCTTCTCACTCACAGTGTACAAAATGATCTGACACTCTTTCCAGAGTATCTGGGTCATATTCAGTGTAGACAGGTTTTTCAAATGCAATCCACGCACATATCTGCAGACAGCCGGATGACTCATCCCTTGCCGTGAATTTTGCACACTGCAGACCTGTCTCACTAATCTGCTGAGGGAAATGAGTTTGACCTTTGAACTTCTGTGAGTTGCAACCCTCTTTCCACTCTCGTCTTTAATCTTTGATCCTTTCCACTGCTCTTTTCCATCCTGTCTTTCACATCTAGCTTAACTTAGTTCTTGCCCAGTGCCTTCCTCTGCACCAGACCAAATGAAAATATCCATCACTCAGCTAGCAGATAAAAATATGAAAATTGTTACCTTTTTATACTTATGGGGGAAGGTGAATCTCTCTATGGTGGTTTGGACCGCTCCTCTGTTCACACTGCCCAGCCTGTCCTCCAGCTGCAGAAGCTCCTAGCAAGGAAACAACATTAATGGATCTTTGAATTATTTATTTGAATATCTTAAGTCTGACCGGCAGATTAACGGTTGTATAATAACATATTCAAAAGACATACAAGTGTGGAATGCTAATATTAAATAAGTTCTTCAAGCTACAGGAAAGAGCCTCTCAGGAAACGATTGCATCTTATCAAAATGAAAACAAATGTAATGACATTAAAAGGCAGTTGGACCGTTGAGGCATCTGGAAGCTGAGGTAATTGGAAATAAGAAAACCAGTTACGCACTGGAGCCTGTCCAGAGCATTGGTCACAGGGAGAACAATGATAAATGAGCGTGGACTGGTGTGTCTGCGGAGGAGAGTGAGGGGGCAGCGATACGAACCTCATAGCTCTCTCTAACAGCAGAGGCGTGGCGGGAGGGGTTGAGACTCTGCAGAGCCAGCAGGTGCAGCTGGGGATACGGGTAGTTTCTGATCTCATGGACAACCTGGAAGAAGTCGGATAAAAGAAGTTAACGTTTGCTCTGCGGTAGAAATAAGGAAAAAAATGGAACACTGCATCCCCGGGAGCTGGGTATCGAGATGATTCTGCGAAAAAGTGGAGAGAGTCACCGGGAGTTCATCCAGACTAATATGATTGATTGTACTGAGGCAGAGGGGGCTCACCACTTGTGTTGAGGCATTGTTTCTGGGGAAGTGGTGCATCCTAGGAGAGGTCAAGTAGTGTTGATAGTGCTGCGGCAGCGGATGGATGTGATACTGGTGGGGGGGCAGCCCAGCATCTACACTTAGATCCCTGGACACAAATAGAAAAACAAGTCAGCCGATGGCGCAAACTTATATCAGTGTTTCTGGCCAACTGTGTTTTGATAACAGTTGATTTCTACACAGTATTATTTAGGACAGTGATTCCCAAACAAGAGTACTTGTATCGCAGGATTTTTCTCTGCATAAAATATTGTGACGTGAGCTCAACTCATTGGAAAAGTAAGCAGAATTTTTTATTTGAATGATAAAGAAAAAATATATCATGCATTGTGTCACTGTAACACATTGAGAGTACATGAACATAAGTTGGCCAATACAAGGAAGTCTCAGCAGGTAGATAAAAGTGGTGGATTGTTGAACTAGATTGCTTAAAGTAATGGGAAACAGCATATACACTGAACAAAAATATATAATGCAACACTTTTGTTTTTGCTCCCATTTTTCATGAGATGAACTCAATGATCTAAAACATTTTCTATATGCACAAAATAACCATTTCTCTCAAATATTGCTCACAAATCTGAAAAGATCTGTGATAGTGAGCACTTCTCCTTTGCCGAGATAATCCATCCCACCTCACAGGTGTGGCATATCAAGATGCTGATTAGACGGCATGATTATTGCACAGGTGTGCCTTAGGCTGGCCACAATAAAAGGCCACTCTGAAACGTGCAGTTTTGCTTTATTGGGGGGGTGAAAACCAGTCAGTATCTGGTGTGACCACCATTTGCCTCACGCAGTGCAACACATCTCCTTCGCATAGAGTTGATCAGGTTGTTGATTGTGGCCTGCGGAAGGTTGGTCCACTCCTCTTCAATGGCTGTGCGAAGTTGCTGGATATTGGCAGGAACTGGAACACGCTGTCGTATACACCGATCCAGAGCATCCCAAACATGCTCAATGGGTGACATGTTAGGGTTAGGGTTTAACCCTAGGGTTTTTCGGACCCCCCCAAGAGCCCCCCAATAAAGCAAAACTGCACGTTGGGAGACACGTGATTTATGTTTATTTTTACTTGGTGGGTAGGTCCTTAGTGATTTCTCGATGTCCATTGGCCATTTCAGAACATGATGGCTGCCGGCCGAGATTTCCTTGACGGCACACGAATCCACCAAT
>NW_011356067.1:29959-58302 GCF_000735185.1 Notothenia coriiceps
TCTTTAGTCGATGAAACTTTGTCGACTTTGTCTCCCCCGAATACCCTACGACGTCTACCCACTAAGACAAACCATAAGTTCGGCTTTGTGAAGTCTCTCGTACAAAACCATAATATTGACTCTGGATATTATATAACTACTTTTTGTCATATTATCCCTGGAAAAATTTATTTATGTTTTTTATTACAAGGACAAACGCAGTACGTCTCGTTGTCAATTCATCCCGATTAACTAAGCCACCTTCTTTTTTATTAGGGGAAAGATAAAACCTGCAAGTTGGTTAGCGCGTCTTTACGTCGGAGAATTTTATACCCAATAAGGACGAAAACCGACAAAGGATATAGGAGTTAGTAACTTAATAGGTAAACCGATAATTGACCGTAAGAGGAACCTTTGATCTACCTGTATAAAGTTACAAAACCTGTAAATTTCTGGTCCTTTAACTCAATTAAGAACCTTTTATGTTTACTTATGTATTACTTTTTATTAGTAATCAAGTTAAGGATCGGAGTGCAAGAAAAGTGCTCCTAAAAGACTTTACGAACCAACAAACAGAGCCA
Source organism: Notothenia coriiceps (assembly GCF_000735185.1). Lineage (NCBI taxonomy): Eukaryota > Metazoa > Chordata > Actinopteri > Perciformes > Nototheniidae > Notothenia > Notothenia coriiceps. The sequence goes on from NW_011356067.1 coordinate 30,520, forward strand.
TTGCGTGGGGTCTCCGCTCAAGGAGTGGTCGGGGTGTCTGACGCCGGGGCCGAAACTCAAACGAGGTGGAGAGGTACAGGGGGGGGTCCGGCACACCCACGTCCCGGTCGGGGCGATGGACCGACTCCGTGTACTGACCATTCGAGACTATATCAAATAAAAGCAGAGAATCACCTACTTTAATTTCTATTAGTAAGGAAGTCTCATGTTTAAATAATGTAAATCTAAAGGTATGACAAGTTGATGTTAAAGACATAACAGTGCGGTTGTGTAAAATAAATAAATTGCAAATAAACCGTCCCTGTTACGTGTCATTACTTGTGAATTTTATAAGTTTACATAGTTCGGCCATAACTAAGTTAAACCACAAGTTTTTCTCGTGTTTTGCCTTAGTTAGGTAAGACCAGTAAACGTTATTTTGAGGTACGGTGTTATTTACTAATGGTTTTAGGAAAAAAATAGCCTTTAATTTCGAAAACGCCTACTACATTCATCTAAAGGTGTGGTCGTTTATAAACTGTTAATATTTAATGAGTGAAAACGTGGTTACTACGAGTTTCAATCTGTTCTGCAGGAAACACCACACCTTTAGATTGAATGTAGTAAGCGTTTTCGAAATTAAAGGCTATTTTTTTCCTAAACCATTAGTAAAATAACACGTACCTCCAAATAACGATATTACTGGTCCTACCTCAACTAAGCAGAAACCCGGAAAAACTTGTGGTTTAACTTAGTTTATGCGAACTATGTAAACTTAAATAAAATTCAACAAGTAATGACACGTAACAGGGACGGTTTATTTCTAATTTATTTTATTTTACACAACGCGACTGTTACTTCTTAACATTATGTTCATACTTTACGAATTTACATTTATTAAACCATGAGACTTCCTTACTAATAAAATGGTAGAGTAGGTGATTTTCTGTTTTATTTGATAATAGTCTCGAAATGGCTCAGAACGGGAGTCGGTCCATCGACCCCGACGACGTGGTGTCCAGACCCCCCCTGTACCTCTTTCTCCACATCGTTTGAGTTTCGGCCCGGCGTCAGACACCCGACCACTTCCTTGAGCCGAAGACCCACGCCAGATGGCTCTGTTTGTTGGTTCGTTAAGTCTTTTAGGAGCACTTTTCTTGCACTTCCGATCATCTTAACTTGATTACTATAAAGCAATAAATAAGTAACCATTAAAAGTTCTAATTGGTTAAACGGACCAGAAATTTTACAGCGTTTGTAACTTTATACACACGCCCTAGGATCAAGGTTCCTCTACGGTCAATTATCGGGTTTACTATAAGTTACATACTCCTATATCCTGTCGTTTTCGTCTTATTGGTATAAAAATTCTCCGACGTTAAAGACGGTAACCAACTTGCAGTTTTACTCTTTCCCCTAATAAAAAAGAAGTGGCTAGCCTTAATGGATGACGACAACGAGACCGTACTGCGTTTGGTCCTTGTACAATAAAAAATAAATAAATTTTACAAGGGGATAATATGAAACAAAAGTAGTTTATCATATCCAGAGTCAATATAATGTTTTGTGTCACGACAGAGACTTTCACAAACCGAAGCTTTATGGTTTGTCTTAGTGGGTAAACGTCGTAGGTATTCGGGGGAGACAAAGTCGGGACAAAGTTTTCACGACTAAGAGACAGAAATGAAATCTACTTTTATTCCTCGGTGAGGGGAGACTCTCTATAAACCAATTTTTATTGTGTTATCCGCGAAAGTGTGGCCTCATGAAAAGGGTCCTTATCAAGACTATCAAGAACCCTAAAACGCAAGTGTTGTTTTTCTAGACCTTGATCTTGAATCTAGCGCGGTTGGAAAAGTTGAGGTCTATCAAGGACGATCTCGCGTCCCTGAAAGGACCCCTCTTTTTCCAAACACCTACACAGCCTGTGTGATGGTTAAAGACTAACCGACCCGCTTAACGTTTGGTGTGGGGCATTTTGAGGTTTTTCAAAACACTACGGCGGTAAAATAAACGAGCGTAATCGTAATAATCGGGCCGCGTGGTTGACTCTCTCTGATTGAATACCGTTGTGTTGTCTTTTGTATCCTCGTCACCTCACTACTCCTCCACAGCCACGAAGTCCGCTAAATGAGCCTTCTGCGATTGGTCGTCGAAGATGACTTCGGTCAGGGGTTGAGGCCCCCTGAGGCCCTGAAGCCCACCGTCATATGCGGCACTTCAACAAACGCCGGACGGGATTTGGGTTTCTTCTTCTTCTTCTTCTTCTTCTTCTTCTTCTTCTTCTTCTTCTCTGCAGTCGCCGAAGTAAACGCATTAGGAGGGAGTCCCTGAATAAGGCCACACTTGCGCTAGATGATCCTGTCGAGGTCCTTGATTTCTCAAGCCGCCTTGATTCATGGCCCTTGATTCATGGCGTTTCATGAACCACACTTTCGCCGTTTACCACGAGATCCTCCTCTAAGTCCACTATTCCACCCCCAATGGAGCCAACCAACAACCGATTACCAATGTGTTCGGTTTTTTAGCAATACTGCAGTATTTCACAGGTTTTAGACTAGTCGAGTAAAAGTCTGTCCAAAAATATATTTACCTAGTCCTGTTGTTCTCCCTCTGAGAAAAAAGGACTTTGAAAGTCTTAGAGAAATGTGTCTCCCCTGTGTACAAATACATATTTTATGTACACTTTAGATGAAAATAAGGAGCCACTCCCCTCTGAGAGATATTTGGTTAAAAATAACACAATAGGCGCTTTCACACCGGAGTACTTTTCCCAGGAATAGTTCTGATAGTTCTTGGGATTTTGCGTTCACAACAAAAAGATCTGGAACTAGAACTTAGATCGCGCCAACCTTTTCAACTCCAGATAGTTCCTGCTAGAGCGCAGGGACTTTCCTGGGGAGAAAAAGGTTTGTGGATGTGTCGGACACACTACCAATTTCTGATTGGCTGGGCGAATTGCAAACCACACCCCGTAAAACTCCAAAAAGTTTTGTGATGCCGCCATTTTATTTGCTCGCATTAGCATTATTAGCCCGGCGCACCAACTGAGAGAGACTAACTTATGGCAACACAACAGAAAACATAGGAGCAGTGGAGTGATGAGGAGGTGTCGGTGCTTCAGGCGATTTACTCGGAAGACGCTAACCAGCAGCTTCTACTGAAGCCAGTCCCCAACTCCGGGGGACTCCGGGACTTCGGGTGGCAGTATACGCCGTGAAGTTGTTTGCGGCCTGCCCTAAACCCAAAGAAGAAGAAGAAGAAGAAGAAGAAGAAGAAGAAGAAGAAGAAGAGACGTCAGCGGCTTCATTTGCGTAATCCTCCCTCAGGGACTTATTCCGGTGTGAACGCGATCTACTAGGACAGCTCCAGGAACTAAAGAGTTCGGCGGAACTAAGTACCGGGAACTAAGTACCGCAAAGTACTTGGTGTGAAAGCGGCAAATGGTGCTCTAGGAGGAGATTCAGGTGATAAGGTGGGGGTTACCTCGGTTGGTTGTTGGCTAATGGTTACACAAGCCAAAAAATCGTTATGACGTCATAAAGTGTCCAAAATCTGATCAGCTCATTTTCAGACAGGTTTTTATATAAATGGATCAGGACAACAAGAGGGAGACTCTTTTTTCCTGAAACTTTCAGAATCTCTTTACACAGAGGGGACACATGTTTATGTATAAAATACATGAAAAGGTGGATTTTGTATAATAGGTGACCATTAAGTCATGCTATTTCCCTGGTAACCTGTGTGGATACCTGGAAGGTGGCAGGATGTGTCGGTGCTGGGCCTCGAGGATCTGCTGCTGGAGGAGGTATTGCTGGTGTAATGCCTGAGGTAGGAAGGGAGGGGCAGGGATGTCCTGGAACTGGGGGCCGGGCAGGGGGTTGAGGGGCGGGTGGAGCGGAGGGCCAAGCTGGTGGCCAGGAGGGGCCAGGTGGGGGTTAATGCCTGACTGTGGCTGCCCTGGGTGGGGCATGGGGAAGTCCATGGGCAGCGGAGCCTGAGGACCTAACTGGAAGTGCCGGCAAGAGGTAGCATGGCTGTGCTGCTGCTGCTGTTGCCGGTTGAAATGCGATCCTGTGGAGGATAAGGAGAAGTTGTCAGGCACCTGGGTGGAGAGATTAGGTGGAATTAATTGTGGATGAAATGTTGTGTCACTGTGTGTGTGTGTGTGTGATATAGCATGTTAATGATGCCCTACATCTTACCTAGGGTGAAAAATACTTCTGTGGGGGTGGGGAAATGATGGTTACCACAAGTACCATGAACATGACAACCATTTTTGGGTCCTGCACACAATACGCAAGCTTTCCTTTCTTTTATTGCATTTCCGACCTCTGGATCGAGTCCTGGTCTTCTGATTCACAGACAAGCGAACTGGATCAGATCAGATGAAATCTACCAGTGTTTGGTCTTCAACGCAGCTCGGTTCTTGTCAATTCTGCAGCCGACAGTGGGTCAGTGCACCCTGAGTAAAACCTTTAGTACCTGGCTGTCATTATGAGAAATATTAAACTGCTGGGTGCTAGGTAACTATCTTTATAATCGTAAAGAACAATTCTCTCAATCTTTAAAATGATACCACACCATAAAATCACATTTTATACATCTGCGCCTAGCTGAAACCTACTTGTTATTTGTGTCTTACACATCCAGTGTAGCTGTATTTGCTTTTCTCCCATACGAACATTCAGGAGTAGAGGAAATAGCTTGAATACTTTTTTTAACTCTCTCCAACCACAGCTATTTGGCAGCTGCAGTGAAGAGACTGCTGTGGAAACTGAACAGTCAGAAAACTAGACTAACTTGTGCTGTGGTGCAATCTGGTTTTAATAACGTGCTTATGTTTCAAAAATACTTTTTTGATTATGGAAATGCTGAGATATTAATAACAAATGTTGCTTTTTAGAACTTTTGCAGAAATCCTGGTTAAAGAAAGCCATCATAGGTTTGCAGAGGAGCAGGTTTCAATGCACTCTGTTATATACATCTGGCAAAAACCGAAGCAGTGAATTTGAAAGAGTTTAGACATTACAATTGCGCACTAATATTCCAGTACCGTTTTTCACAATTTAATCAGCTTCAACAGTGTAAAAAGAGGCAGAGTATTCTGATGTAAACAGTAAAAATATGTTTTAAATCATGAGGATATAGGCAAAGTCTACATTGCATTTACTAGTAGGAGTACACTTGAAAAACGCAGTATGATTTTAAAACACACCCAGCGAAGACAAGCAGTATGACCTTCCAGCTATATTTTCAGGTTGTCAGTGTTGCCGGGCAGACAAGAGATGACCTTGTTGTCGTGGGTCAAAGGCCCAAGTCTACACTGTAAGTAGCACACTGCGTTTTTAAGTGTCTCAGTGAAAAACGATCACCATGAATGACAGCAGATAGACTCATTCAGGCCCTGTGATGGAGGAAGCGTGGAAATTGTCTATCTTTGTCACAGTGGGAGAGGAGGTGGGTGGGGGTGGAGGGGGGCAGGTAGGGACAAGGGAGAGGGAGGACAATAAATGGAAATCAGCAAGAAGCACACTGAAGGTTAGGAAAAACACTATATTCTTTATTGAAAATATTAGTTATGTGGAATTTGTGTTTTTTTTCTTGTTTGTTTGTAATAATAGTATAAATCCATGCAACAAAAATAAACAACATAGACTGAAGGCAAGGCCCACCATGCTCCATATAGGGTTAAAAAGAACAAAAGCAGCATCCAATGAGCAGACGTGTTGGCTACAGCACATGATTTCAGTACAGCAGGGTACATCTTTACTACAGAAAGATTACATTGGATTTTCACTAGTCAATGTAGAAAAAACAAAAACAAAAAACTATGAATCATAAATGTGACCATGCATTGAAAGTACTAATACAAGAACAAAAGGTAAAGAGAGACCACAACCAAACAATAAAGACGTTATTACTAATAGAGGATCTCTTTAGCAGTGCAGGAAAATAGGCATCCCTGTGAAATGGATAGCATTTTGGCCTTATGTTAGTGGGGAAAATTGGGAAGTGATGAACCACCAGTGAGCATGTTTTGCTTATGTAAATGTTTAGAGTTTCATTTGTCTATAAGGGGCAAACAGCCCTGACAGTTCAGTGTGATTCAAAGCTTGAAATTTGCAAAGGGAACAAAAAGGATTACACAAAAATGGAGACAGTTATGGCAGGTTGTTGTGTGCAGGTGCAGTGTACCTTCAATCGTTTCAAGTGATCACGTAACAGCATTGGCTTGAATGCAGGTTTTTAACAATAATTGCATGCATATGGTTCCAATTTGCATGTGTTTTCTTATAATTAAAGGTCACTTTTATCATGTACATTGCACCTTGTGTGAAGAGAAGGAAGATGAGCCAAATTCTGGTGTCCAACAATGCAGTGCCGTATTTGAGATCATGCAAAAATGTATCCACTTTACAGGAATTTACAGCATGTTGTCTATCAAGACTGGATGGGAGGTACACAATGACATTCAACTGATATCTAAAAAAGGAGCTAAAATGTTTACTCAGTGCTACAGCAATTTGACAGAAAAAGACAAAAAAGGTGCTCTGTGCTAGTTGTTAGCTATTGTTTTAGTCTGCTTAACAAAGAAAGTCTATGGCTGAAAACATCTTGGGAGGGGGTGCTTTTTAATACCAATGTCGTCTTCTGATGGAAAGAGGAAATGAAGAAGGGATTCACAATACAGCTAAATGCAGAGAACAGGCAGAGGCCACGCCACACCACACAGCAGCAGATGATCATTAGCTACACAATGGGGGGGACGACAAAGATCTGATAAATGCAGAATGTAGAGCCAGCCTCCATACTATGAAACAGGGAAATAAGAACAGAAATAAAAGCACAATGAAATCATTGATGCCACTGTTGTGAAATTAATGTTACACTGTAGCTTTACCATTGTTTAACTGCGACCGCATACTCGGGTCTTTCTGCAAGCTTCAAACAAAACAGCTGCTGAATTGCCAAATAATGAAAAAGGCGTTTGATATTTTGATGATAAGGAAGTCCACGGTGACCGGACAATAGCCTATTTATCGATTTGTACATTAACCAATTAACACGAATAATAATGACTAAAATCCAGGTAGAAAAACGACGAGCGCTAGCAGAAGCAGATGATCTTCAAATGACATCATCCAGGCACAGATAAGCTGACTGGCTAGAAAGGCTACGTCTATTTTGCGGTATTTTTACACGGCAAATACACGATAGCGCCTAGGGAAAACAGCTATACATCGCTATGTTACTGAAATAAAAATCGCAAGTCTAAAAATGTATCTCAGATTGACATTGTCTGACACGATTGTCTATTCGGGAATGAGTTTTGACATGGGCTATTTACGACAGCACGCCCCGTGTCTGTGAAATCCTTTGTGAGAAATGTTTCCGTTCCAGGACATAGCCTGTGCCAACGAGCCAGTTAGCTTATCTTTAGCGGCGGTATTTATCTTAAAATACGCGGAATTACGCTCGGCAAACCACTTTATTCGGTGGTTTATTTCAATGGAAGTAAATAACAATAAAGTAGTATTACGTTGCGGGCACGTTTTGCGAATAATGTTACCGTTAATTTTAAGCTGGCTAACACGAGCTAACCCAAGGGCTAAACTCGAGCTAGCTAGCAAACAGCTGCAGTGAATATTAAGATAAACAGGGCACATGTTTGGGATCGATATGAATATTAATACCGTACCTCTGTTTCTTACTGAGCCGAATACAGGAAGAACCAGATATCCGACATGCACTAAGACCATCCTGGGATCCTTATCTTATGATTCCGCTGGGTGTTTTGGAGAGAAAGAATAGTAGTAGCCCATGCGGATCTACATTCAGGCGGCTGGTTGTTGCTGGCTGGCTACTAGCACCACAGGCAAACCCGACGAAAGACTGTCTGCCTCGGTTGGTTGTCGTTCAGAAAAGCAGACATGTCATGTTATGTCCGGAGCAAAAGAGGGCGATGTTGCGGCTCCTCACACAAAAGCTGCAGCTACCTCTCGGTTAACCTTGGTCATCAGACTTGATCTGAAGTATAGGCTGATAAAAATAAAATAGTTGATGGTAGTGTACATTTTTAGGAGGTATGTTGCAGCGGGTTGAACATGCCTTCTGTTATTATGCATAACTTCATTCCCCTTTACCTTCTGCTGGGAAAGTACTTACCAATATTTACCAAGGTTATTAGTTTATACAGTATGTGGTTATTAGGCATGATCTGAAGTATGCACACATTAAATATACGTTATAGTAAGGCATCATAATGTGCACTCACATTTAATTAATTCCACATTAGGAAGCTTAAATCACAAAATTAGGCATTTTGGTCTGAAGAGTGTCCTTGATAATAACTAATCAATGAAACATATTTGTATTTTACCCGTTCAAATGCATCACAAATAATATAAGGGGAGCTCAGAAATATAAATCAGGACTTAATTTAAACCAGGCTTTTCCGAATGCCTTCATTTTATTATGTCCATGTCCAAATGTCCATCTATAATGTCCATGTTCAGTCACTAGATAATTCCCTGTTGGATTTATTATGGTTATTTATATTGCCTACATGTATTACTTGTTGTATTTTTCTCTTCTTTTTTTTGAGGACAAACAATTTTATCTTGTAAATTGAATTATATTATTGCTCAAATGCAAAATGCTTATATGCTAATTTACAAAGTTTTTTTAATAAAATAACTCAACATTAACATTACAGCTGTTGAATGTTCATTTGACATATAGACTTAAGTGGAGGCTTTAGTATTTGAATATTTATCATGGTAGTAGTGACAAATGGTAGTACGATAGGGATGAAGTTAAGCTTATTACAGGCCCACCTATACCCTTATTACATCGCATATTCTAATCATTTCAGGTAATCCTTTTACTAGGTTACAAAATGAAAGCTTTAAAGGTTAGTTACTATTTGTATTTCTATATTTTTACTTGTGTTTTTAAATGCAGTACTTTTCCTTTACAGAGTATTTTTACACAGTGGTGTTGCTACTGTACTTAAGTAAATTATCTGAGTTATTTTTCCACTTTTGGTACTTGCCTTGACAAACAAAGATAAGGTTATGAAGTAAAGTCGGACAGGTTTGTCATTAATAAAGTTTTGGGGATAAACATAGCAGCAGTACCTGCTCCCTGACGGCAGGGGCAGGGTTGAGCTATTACGCAGGAAATGTAACGTCAGTGTCACATAAATAGAAGAAGAGTTCATTCAGCCATTACATTCACTCAGCCAGGTCGCAGCCGCTAGTGGTGGAGGACAGGTCATTAGCAACAGGACAAAAATGTTATCCGTGAGAGTTGCAGCAGCTTTGGCCAGGACCTTGCCCAGAAGGTCTGGATTTGTAAGTATTTGAACTATACAACCCACATCTAATGTTGCAGCAGTTTTGTTTTATATTAGTGTGAAGACTGTGGGCGTGAAGGGTAATGTTAATGTTAAGGCCGCTAGCTAACTTGTCATCGACTTAACAATGTTGCTTTACATGCTAATAAGCGCTCCTGAGCAGTAATCCGCGTTAACAACCTCGAAAATTGTGTATTTCATATGTTTGTTGAAGTTGCCCTTGTGAAACGACAGTCCCCGTCCTGCAGCAAGCGGTGCTAAAGTTAGCACTTAAGCTAATGCTATCTGCCAGCTAACGGCTCATTCAGCCACGCTTTGAAGGTCAGGAAGCCTGACAGCGCATGTACTCTCCGCTGCACAGACCTGCACTAGCTAAGCTTTTAAAGTGCCCATTGTAACTGTCGCTGCTGCATCTTTGAACTTGTATTTGAAATTAACGCTTTATCCAAACCGTGTGTCGTTACATTAGGTGTCCAAGGCTCTCCCCGTCGCCTGCGTTGGGGTCAACCACCTCCACACACACAGACCATGGCTGCAGAAGACAGGTGAGCTAAAAACAACATGACAGAAACGTTAGCCTCCACACTGTAGGTCAGCTCCTAAAGGTACTTTATGAAGGTCAATGGTGATACTGTGTTTGCAGAGCTTGACTTTTAATTGCTGTCATATTAACAGGACAAACAGATGCTTTTTTAAAGTCTTGAGGATAACGTAGACCACAGTAGGCTTATACACAATACATACAAAACACACATGCACGGAGGAATACAATAATAACAGACTGCATTAACATTTCTTTGTAAATGATAAATGGCACATTTCATGTTTATTTCAAGTTATTGTACATCAAGTTTACTATTATTCATTCATTTATTGTGTACATATTTAAGTTTATAGTTTGCTGGAAAATGAGGTAATTTGGGTAATGTTTTTAAATAACCTTTGAATGGAAGAGACACTGACTAAAATCACAGCTGTCACATCTTTGACATTCAATCAAGGTATTTTTTTTTTTTTGCCTAAATTTGATTTGTTTTTAATTGAATATATCTGGCATAATCCAAGACTATGTTGCATAATTGTTACAATAATTACATCACACATTTTTATGGTGGCTAAGCAATAAACATGTGTTGTTGTTCACAGGCACAGCCGAGGTGTCCTCAATCCTGGAGGAGAAAATCTTGGGAGCTGACACCTCTGCTGACCTGGAGGAGACCGGCCGCGTGCTGTCCATCGGTGACGGTATTGCCAGAGTTTACGGACTGAGGAATGTCCAGGCAGAAGAGATGGTGGAGTTCTCCTCTGGGCTGAAGGTTTGTTTTAAAGGAGAATATACAATTATTTATTTTCCAGGAAAAATGCACTTTTCAAAATGACATGAAGTGTTAACTTATTGTATTTATAGAAGTTTATTTCCACACAGTGGTTATCTTGAATTGACAAAACAGAAAGAACATTATGTACTTTTTCCTCACATTAATGTTTCAATGCCATCAAACCCAAAAAATCCTAAATGATCAGTTTTGCTTTGTTTATACATTTTTTTCATATATTTATGTAACTCTAAGCAACCACTGTAAAACAATTATTCTGGTAGAATGTAAAATATATATTTTATTTTCTTGCAGGGCATGTCTCTGAACTTGGAGCCCGACAACGTTGGTGTTGTGGTGTTCGGTAACGACAAGCTGATCAAGGAGGGTGACATTGTGAAGAGGACTGGTGCCATCGTGGATGTCCCTGTTGGGGCGGAGCTGCTCGGCCGTGTGGTGGACGCTCTGGGAAACGCTATTGATGGAAAGGTCACTTGACTTGTCTTTTCTTAGAGTAGAAGTTGTATAATATGACTGAAGTTATAATGCATATAATAAGTAACAATGTTTTTACAAAATATTATTATTTTTCAGGGTCCCCTGGGCTCCAGTATCCGTAGGCGTGTGGGTCTGAAGGCCCCTGGTATCATCCCCCGTATCTCTGTGAGGGAGCCCATGCAGACTGGAATCAAGGCTGTGGACAGCCTGGTGCCCATCGGCAGAGGCCAGCGTGAGCTGATCATTGGTGACAGGCAGACTGGGTAAATACATCAAAAGACTATTATCTTTGTAACTTGACCCACAACTTTTCCCTGGATTAATGGGAGCTTATGACTTGGGTTCAATGTAACATCAGTGAGTATGCTCTTTAAATCCATCTCTGTTCCTCAGCAAAACTGCCATTGCTGTCGACACAATCATCAACCAGAAGCGTTTCAACGAAGGAACTGACGAGAAGAAGAAGCTATACTGCATCTACGTTGCCATCGGACAGAAGAGGTCCACTGTGGCTCAGCTGGTGAAGAGGCTGACTGATGCCGATGCCATGAAGTACACCATCGTGGTCTCTGCCACCGCCTCTGATGCTGCTCCTCTGCAGTACCTGGCCCCATACTCTGGCTGCTCCATGGGAGAGTTCTTCAGAGACAGCGGCAAGCACGCCCTGATCATCTATGATGATCTGTCCAAGCAGGTGAGGACAGAGGAAGAAAATAAGTCTGATTTTGTAAAACTGTCATAACTGGAAAATGACAGCATTTAGATTTTTTTGTTTTTTTCTAAGCTTCCATTAGAATTTGGAAAAATGATCCATCGATATTAATAAAGAAATCGAGGCAGTATTCAGAAGTGCAGTGATTTTAAACGTCTTCTCCCCCTCCTCTCAGGCTGTTGCCTACCGCCAAATGTCACTGCTGCTGCGTCGCCCCCCCGGTCGTGAGGCCTACCCTGGTGATGTGTTCTACCTGCACTCCCGTCTGCTTGAAAGAGCAGCCAAGATGAACGACAACTTCGGTGGTGGCTCCCTCACTGCCCTGCCCGTCATCGAGACCCAGGCCGGCGACGTGTCTGCCTACATCCCCACCAACGTCATCTCCATCACAGACGGACAGGTATGTCTAAAACTGTCATTCATGTTTTGGTTGGGTATTTCCCACATTCTTCGTAATAACGCTGTTAAATTGTAATATCCTTATCTGTTATATGTAGATCTTCTTGGAGACTGAGCTGTTCTACAAGGGTATCCGCCCAGCTATCAACGTGGGTCTGTCTGTGTCCAGAGTAGGCTCTGCTGCCCAGACCAAAGCCATGAAGCAGGTAACATCTGGATTTAAGTTTTTTAATTCAGACATTGCGTTATCATGAACCTACATTTCCTGTTTACAGTTTTATAAAAACAATTCCTGCATTTCGTCTCCTGCGATATTTATAATGGTATTTCTTCTCTGTAGGTGGCCGGTACCATGAAGCTGGAGCTGGCTCAGTATCGTGAGGTGGCTGCTTTCGCCCAGTTCGGCTCTGACCTGGACGCTACCACACAGCAGCTGCTGAACAGGGGTGTCAGGCTCACTGAACTGCTCAAGCAGGGACAGTACTGTGAGTGTCTGTCTTTTTAGAATTCCTGCTTTCCAAGAAGTATAAAAGAAATGCTGCGCTGGTATGTCTTTTTTTTTAAATGCAATAATAAACTGTCTCCTCCACTTTCTCCAGGTCCCATGGCCATTGAGGAGCAGGTCACAGTCATCTACGCTGGTGTCAGAGGATACCTGGACAAAATGGAGCCCAGCAAGATCACAAGGTTCGAGAAGGCTTTCCTCCAGCACGTCCTCAGCCAGCACCAGGATCTGCTCAGTGCAATCAAGTAAGACATTTCACAGCCACAAAATGTTTCAAGTAACATTTTGAAAGTTTGGATTTTTGACGTGATCTGTTGTCTGTTTCAGGGTTGACGGCCAGATCTCAGAAGGATCAGACGCTAAACTGAAGAAGGTTGTCCTGAACTTCCTGTCCAGTTTTGAGTAAAGGATAGCACTTCTCTTTATCTGTGTCCCCACTTCGCTTATATATGTGAACACACTGAAGGCCAGAACCTCCATGTACAGATTTCTCCAAATAAAATTTTACAACCCTCCCGAGGTGTAAAATTCTTCTGATTGTGCACTTAACTGCAGTAAGTCTAGTATGTAGGTTGGATTCCTGACAGCAGATTCCACAAGTGGCAGAAGAGTAAGTCTAATCAATAACACGTCAAAGGTGTTATCTGATTTATTTCGGAGTATTTCAGTGTACCAAAACAAAGGTAATATGCATATTTATCTACATGCCATCATCTTGAACTCGTCTTTACTGTAATAAGTTGTTCACAAGAGCATAATATTTAACTGGGAAAATTAGTGTTTAAACTTGACAAGTGTTTGTTTTGTTCCTCACTGTTTTCAGAGGAAGAAAGGACTGTAAGCCCCGTTTCTAAACTGGGTGAAATGTTTGTTAATAGGTAATAAATTCAGTGACGCTGTCACACATCAAATCTGTCCTGTGTGAAATCTTGTGAGACTGTCCTCCCGACAACTAATTTTTAAAGTGACTACAGTGAGAATAGATTTGTCTGGTCCTTCAAATATGTGACCTTCATATCTTCACCAGTAGATGGCTGTAAATGCCTAAAAGCAGACTGAGCTACACAGAAGAGACAATAGTATCTGCCTCTTACCAAAGATTATTATAACATGAGTGACAGAAGGATGACTGCATTTGGCTCTAGTAGAAAGTTTTCAGTTGATTATTTTGAAAAGGATGTTAATTTTACCAACATTGATCACATATCACAGCAGGAGGATGTAGCAGTGCCATTTAGTCCCTTCTCGATCCCTTTAGCTCTCTATCTCTCCTGTTATGTAGACATTAAATAATATAATAAAAATGAATCCTTAATCATTAATGCTCCTTTTGCTTCAAAGGCTGTAGAAATGATCTTAGTTGACTTCTTGAGTAAATTTGTCACCTTATTTAAAACGTTAATCCACCACTGTACCAATTTTCTCAGATAAAATAAGAATCCTTTAAGTTTTGTTAAATCTTCTCATCAAAACAAACTGGTTGCCATGGTCATTTCTCATGAGGGATGATGTGTGGTGCTCTTGTCTCTCAGGCAGCCTTTGTGTTGAACAATATTAGACATGCTCTTTGTCTTCTTTTGTTAACAATTGATACTGTTCCTAGGATCCTGTAGTGTGAGCTGATTTGAGTATTCATTATCTCGAGAATATGGCTGGTTAAGTGTTTTTAGGATGAAAATCAATTGATGTTTCAGTGCCATGCCTTTTAAAGACTATTACTTACTATATAAGTGTAGTGAGCATTATGAGTGGCTTGTTTCTCCAGTGGCATCACTGCCTGGCAAGATAAAGTGAGACATGTGACATGTGAGTGAATAGGGCTGCATTCAATAAAGACTATTGTCGAGGTCAGCGTGACAACAGGAGAGAGCTCTTTGGACGCACAGACAACATGTACGGTCACATTTTAGATGTGGGGGAGGTGGTAGTTATCTACAGCAACATGGTCAGTTTCAGTAGACAAGCAGATTTAAAGTCAGGGATATACTACCCATGAAAAATACTTAATGATATGCAGGAGTCTTCAAACTCACTTCTAGGAATATATTGCATTTAAATGGCTTTTTTTCCCATCTCCCCAGGAAATGTCCCCAGCATTGTGCCCTTATTTTAACATCACTTCTCAGTTATTTGTATGTGTTGCACATACATATAATCTAGATAGTAGCCTAATACAGTAGTGCTGTCTATCCTTTAAATCTAATTTTCTCGATAGGGTAGGGTCAGGAGTTTAGTCAATAAAAGGAGACAAATCTTTAAGGGAAAATCCTACATGCACATATTCCTAAAAAATGACATGCCTGTCATTATTCCTGAATAGTCAGTTTAGAATAACTGACGCTTTATCAAGAACTGAACTAATAAGACAACATGAGACAACATTGAAACAAAGCCTATTTTGTCTGATATTATATCTACTAATACCCTTGTAGTATACTCTGTTGCTACTGCACTATGGTAGCTGTTTTGTCATTGTTGATTTATATGACTGATATGAAATGAACCCAGTTTTAATGCTGATTCAGTGTTTAGACTTCATCAGGGATCATATTTTAATTGAGAGCTACTAGTCTTTCAACTTGTGAATCCGGTTTTTGTTAGCATATTTCACATTGTGATATTTGTATACATCACAGTTATCATATTAGTTGTTCAGTACTGTTTGACATTGATTCCAGTAAATACTTAAATCCTTTTTCTGTCAAGCCGTTTTGAAAATGTGCTTATCTCAAGGCAAGGCTGTGCATCTACACACACTGAGCAGAAGAATCTTAACTGCCCTGCTGAAACATAATCAGCCTATAGACTTAAGTTGAGATTCATGAGTGTGTGTTTATTGCTGTCACTATGTGCTTAACCAAACCTAGTTCTCTCAGTCACTGTAATAGGATTTAAACTCTAAAGCGGATCCTCAACTCAGACAGTAGTGGGTGAGGATGTAATGCTTAACCACCTATACATGATACCACTTGGAACCAGGCTTGGAACAGAAACATGTTATTTTTCATGGCAACAGAAGAGGCTTATTTGCATGCATGTGTTTTCTGTTGTCTGTCTACAAACTCCTCACCCAAAGCAGTGTTTTGTTCCTTCCACTTCTTCATTTGGTTAATGAACCACATATTTGCAGTCTGCAGTTACTAGAAAAACAACAGTCAGCTATTCTGCAGTAGCAAGTAAGGCCATCCTTAAAGTCAGTTGTACATTGTCCAAGGCTTAATTCACTTGTATTATATAGCATTTGCTTTTTCTACAGACACAACAGTAATCTTCTTTGTAACAAATAAGCAAAACAAAGCTCTCTTTATTTTTTCAAACATTTTCCACAGTTCTGCTTTTAACAAAACAGTTTGAAGCGTCTATGTGGACAAAACATAAAACCATCTTCATACAAACTTTAAAAAAACCAATGCATTGTATTTTTTTTTAACATGAAATAACATTAGGGAAGGGACATGACAGCAGGTAGCAGCAATCTGACTAAGGCCAAAATCAACATAAAATATATATTATTTCTGAGTCCAGTCTCCATTTGCAGTTCCTGGAGTTGACAATCCAGGTTTTCTTGTTCAAAAGGTGCCAGACCCCTACAAGCCTGCTTGCAGAGCGCATACAGACACTCATTATATTCTGGGCAAAAAGAATTTCATTCATTCATGATGGCAACATCAGACGCTAGAAACCACATTTCATACAAGCTCACACTGTAAAAAGTCACCTTCTCTAAAATAAACCCAACATGCTGTATTTTGTTTTGTCATTCAACTGTTTTACGTTTGATTTACCCCAAAACTCGGCAGAAAGTTGGCTACTTTTAGTAAAGTGCAAGAGCTGTCCGCTCTCGTGCACTTTGCAAAGTTTAAAGACCACACTGAAAGAAGCAGCTAGAGCCTGCAGTGTGGGCTCCACAGATAAACTGTGTTTGTGAAATGCACAGAAACCAGCAGTGAACATCAAACGCTTGCAGTTTACTGATCCAATGTAGAACCTCAGTGATCATTTCAAGGAATAAAGGCCACATAGAGTATTGTCTTTTGAGGCCTCAGTCACTAAGTGCTGCCATAGTGGTTTCCATTAGCAGGGTATTCCTGTAAACTGGTGTGTGTGGCTTCTTCCTCCTGGCACACCACCGGGCCCACTGGCTGTTCAAAGAAATTAGACACGCAGACCACCTGCAGAAAACATACAGCATGATTAAAACTCATTATTCTGTTATAGCTTCGGTCGTAATTGCAAAGAGAAAATATATGACATCATTAAAGTAGATCAGACATCTTCTTGTATCCTATAGCTTCAATAAACAGTTGGAAAATGCTGACATAGTATTTACAGTTTAGGACACATTTATTCACTGTGTTTTAAGATGATTTATAAAACCTAAAAGGGAAAACAAAAGTAAAAAAACTGCAAGTTCAAACCATTAACCTCTTTTTGAATTCAAACATGGCCAACACGCTTTTTCTAAACGGTGCTTTCCCAATTATCCAACACGGTGTTTTCACTTGCATATGTAATGATTAGATGAGACTTACTGTGAGAGTAGCCACTACCCCTCCCTGCAGGAGGCCAGCGAACACATCACTCCAGTGATGTTTGTAGTCCGACACCCGGGACAGACCCACATACACAGCAGTGGAAATCAGGAAGAATTGGATGGTGGGACGCAGAAGCCTCGACCATTCTGACCTCAGTCTGGCTTGAACATACAGCTACAGAACAGACACAATATAAGAATAGCAACAAAAAAAAGTGTGGGGTCAAATATGGCCAAACCCATATTTACAAAGGTGTTGGCAGCTAACGCATTTGCTGAATAGAATTATGTGAAAAAAAGTTATTTAGCATTTAAATGTAAGTCACATTTAGACAAAAAAAGTGTTTTGAAGTAGAATAGATGTACTTACTACAAGGAACAGCATGCAGTACATAGAGAAGGATGAATGACCTGAGAAGAAGGACAGTCTACAAAAGGAAAACAGAAGAGAAACTAAATGAAATTACGAAACATTGCAATAATCAAGTGACTTTTCATTAATTTATAATAATGATCAAAATCAGCACTGTTATAATATAAATGAAGAAGAAGATTAAGGGGGACCTCTTTTAAGTGTACATATCAAAACAAGTTTATTAGTTTCAAGAAGCACAACTAGGACTGGGAAAACAATACTTGTATAGTCTTTATTACATTACCTGGCTTCATCTACCAGAACTGTTTCTCCAGTGCAGGTGAAGTTCTCAATGTATCCCCCAGGTTTGCAGTTAATGTTATTCCAGTTTGGTTTGCACACAGCCAGGAAGTATGGCCGAAGGCGGCCGATGGAGTACTTTGCGATGTCTGTCAGAGACTGGCTCGCAGCAGCTCCAAACACGTAGCTCCCAACAGCTTTATACACACACGCCACATACTTAGTCCCCAAAGACTGGTTCTTGATGCGGGACATGTAAACAGAAAGGCACTCGCCACAGACGATCTGCGGAAGAAGAAAAAACAATGACTCACCATAACAATTGACATGTCAAGATCCGAGATCTTAAGGAAGAAGACGTTTGTTGACTCACCACGATAAGAGTGAAGGGGATCATGACTCCTCCCAGCAGCTGGTAGGAGATGGTATCCTCTTTTAGAGGGTATCTGATGGACTCATCGTTACAGAAGAAACCCCTTTTAAAAGGGTTGTGTTGAGGGGTCAGGATAAAAAATGGAAGGCCAACTGTGAAAAAGAAGGAGGCAGATAGTGAGTACCAATTCTACCTCATTGTCAACTTTTAACATCTCATAGCATCCAAATGTACAAGCAGAGAGAACTCCACAGCCACAGCTACTATAGCCACAGCTACTATTAGGAAATGCTAACAATTTAAGATGTAATCACAGGAAACGTGATGTGATGCCATGACACAGGAGTTCCCCTTTGTGCTTATGATTCTTGTGGCTTTCATTTAGCTGCAAGAAAGGAAAATCACCCTGTTGGAGTTGCACAAAAACTAAATTACACCGCTTGAGGCCTCCAATTACAACAGAGAAATATTGCAAAAATCATATGCTAGGAATTATGCCGTTAGAAAGGCTAACTACCTTTATTTGATTATTGAATTACTGTGTAAATAGGCTTAGTATGAATGTAAACATAAATTGTGGTTAAATGTTAAGTTAAACCACAAAAAACAATATGTAGGCTAGTAGTGGAAAAACATTTGACGTACTACAAAAGTAAAATGTTGCATAATACTGATGCATTATTGGTAATAAACCAATATTATTATATAGGCCTACATTATAAGCTAAAATTTAACGGGGGCATAATGGATGTATCTGTTTTGCTTTAGAAACTAACCGGGAGTAATATTTAAGTAATTTTGAATGCACAACTTTTACTTTTCTATTTTGTGGTGTTTCTACCTTTACTTTTCAATTTTGTTGTGTTTCTACTTTTTCTCCTTTTAAATGCATATTTCCCTTACAAATCATAGAGTTTATAAAACTTAAACAAAAGGACTTTAACTAGGAATTAACTAGACATAAATGAAGACTTTGGACAGAACGACATTCCATTGGAAATAAAAGTTTACACCTTGCGGTTTGATTGTTGCTGCCAGCTCCAAAACTAAATGTGATGATTGGTGCACAGTCAGCAGGACAGAGGACACTGACTAAGCAAAGTGCCCGTGTGTGCGTGTATGTCTGTGTAAACGTCTATCTTTATCAAATAGGCTACATATGGCACATATGGCATATCAACAGACAAAAGGTGTATTCAACTTATTTGTTTGCAGATTGGTCAGTGACATTTAGCAGCCCTGCAGCTTGTCTCTGTGCTATGATTGCATTACAAACACAGAGCTAAAAATATAGCTTGGCTTTAAGAAAACACACACACAGGGTGGGACTTTGTTGCCTTTTTTCCATCTTCCTGCCTTCCTTAAAGTCTCACAGTGTGTCTACTACATGACGTGTATGTAAATCAATTGACTTGCTTAAACACACTCCTTGTAAAGCATTTATTGATGATTAAACGGATTAAAGGACCGGTTTAGCAGACGGGATACAGGTTAGATGTACATACCGAGGATCAGACAGGCAATGTCCATCCCGATGAGAGGGATCCCTGCTCCTTCAAACATGTTGCGTCTCCCGGTAGGCCTACTCTTCGCTTCTGTAAAAAATGTCCGCTCCCGACTCTGCCGGATGCTTTTAGACGACACTAGAGGCAGCCTTTCTGCCGCACATTTCTCGCTGCTCCAGTACAAAATTATAAAAGTGTCATTGTGCTACCACGAAACTCCTGTTTGACTGTCCGAGGAGCTACAAATACGGGGAATTCAAAACATGTAACAAAAAACACAGATCTAAAATCTAGATCTAATCTAAAACCACCACACAGCATGAATAGCTGCTCACCCTCCGAAATGCTCACACATGATGATAACACACTGGGGATTCTTCAGCTCATTACACCGTCCTGCCCACAGACACACTGCCGGGAAGGGCAGCAGGAGGAGCGCATCTACAGCTGAGATTAATGCTGCCTTCACGTACAGTCGGAAATCTCTGAGCTGGTTTGTTGTGACGTTGCGTGGGCGGGGAGAGTTTGGTGATAAAAGTGCATTCTCTCACAATAATTATGTATAAACGTTTACTGATATCGCTCAAAAGCCACTGATGTCTATAGCACGCACATATAAATACAAACGCACACAACTAAATTAAATGTGTAATTATAATAATGAATAAGGATGTGGGGCTCAGCCAGGGGCGAAGATAGTGCCCCATTTCATAGGGACACTGATCCCCCATTTAAATATATATATATATATATATATATATATATATACATATATTATATTTATCAGCATCACAATTATGAATGGCTTTAGAAATATTTGTTGAATTAAGATTGTTTACTAGCCCTCCTCACAGCAGGTGTATGGTTTTGTACCTGTCATTTTGAATGTGTGTGCTTTAGTGATTCAAATCTGTCCCGCAGTGTGTCAGTCACACAAATCTTCAGCGAACAGGTCTGTGTGATTGTATCCCACTCATCTCCTCTTGGTAGAGGGAAACAAAGGTGTTTACGTCTTAAACCTGCATATCAAATGGCCTTGAAGGACAAAAAATAACTTTTAAAAAACTGAACATCAGAGAGCAATGATTCCCACTCCTTTATTGTTTGTCCTTGAGTGTTAATTGTGCGATGTAGAGAGACATCCATTAGGCAGGCTAGCGTTTGATGTTTTTTGATGCGAGACCTAGATGTGAGACGGTGAATAGTTACATTCTAATTGCAAGAGGAATTTGTATCGTTATAATTTGGGGAGGCTTTGTATTCCTCCCTTTTAATGAATGTAACATGGTTATCTAGGATAGGAAGGAGCGGAGATTTTGTGAGTTTATAATGAACTCTGAAAGGCTTTTGAATATGTATGAGGATGTGAGACCCTAGGCAAGATGTACACAAGCTCCCCTGATGGGTGTGAAGTTGATCACATCATTTCCTTCCAAAGAGCAAGCCTCATTTGGTACCGAGTTTAATCCAGAGCTCATTGTAACGTAGCACAGCTTTGTAAGAAGTGGAGCACGAGGAAGAGTCGGGCATGATGGGAGGACTTCACTTCTGTTGTTAACAGTGGTAACTGTTAATGCTGTAAGGGAATGTCAATCCACAGTCCACCTTTACCATCTCTGTTCATTTACTTATAAAGTTCACAGGTTTGTCTGTACAGTCAGGGAAATGAAAGTATGATGTTTACTCCTTTTAATTTGTATATTTACCCCACTAAATCATTGTAAATAATTTACTTTGAGCAGTTGATACATTTTCTAACAGCTGTCCGTTCATTGAGACAGTTGCAGTGTTTTGGTAGAAAGACAATAATTACAATTTCAGACAATAAGAAGAATTATCTGAACAGCGATCAGAACACAAATGGATGAAGCAGAGCAGCACTACAGTTTAAAGAAAGGTGTGTTACTGTGAAGGGTGTGTGTGAGTGTGTCTGTGTTTGAGCTTATTTCGGTGCTACTGTTTTCAAGAGGATAAGATGGAAAATATTAAAAGTATTTTTTACTTCTCACCTCTCTTGTTTAGTTTTAGGATTAGGTAAGTAATTGTGTTTAGGCTTGGGTTCTGGTTCAGGTTATAGTTTTGAGCTGGACTAAAGGGTTACATTCTACTCACATAAATCTATGTTGTGTGTGTGAATGGCAGATGTATGTGAGTGCCATTTAAAGCACGTCACTTGATCTGGGTCTCTTTATCTGCCTTAAACACTGACCTGACATGGCGGCGGCCGCTGAGCGTTCTAAGTGATGACCCTTCAACCTGGAACATTTCAATTTCAACCTGTGACGGCTCCCAGGAGAATGATTTGAATTTTAGGTGCGCCTTCCAATCCTGGCAGTGTATAAACATGTAATCAGAGCGCTATCATCTCCCCAGCAGAGAGAGGGCTTGACTCTATGCAGCGGCCGATGGCACTGGCCTCATTTCCCCTGCCAGCAGGTGTCCTCTCCTGATATAATAGGCTTTACATGTGTAATTAACACATGGCAATGCTGCCTGTGCTGGCCATAGCCTTAGCCCTGCTCCTGTCACCATGACTTTCTTTCTTTTTATTTTTCTCCATGTATTTGTTTTCCTCTTCAGTATGAAACATAATAGAGACTGGGCTAAATCACGTTGTGGTGAAAGTAGGTACAGGAGACAAAGACAACACCTTGACGAAGAAAGCCCAGCCTTTGGTAAAGTAGGAATGAAGCAGTGGTGAATGGAAGGCGCAGTGTGGAAGGACACGGATGAAGTTAACAGCTTGCTGTGTGGGCCGGCTAATGCCTTAAAACCCCCCTCTCATGAAACCTGTAATTACCAGGGCTCCGTTAATCAAAAAAGAAACAGAGTAGAAGCAGTGGGCTAATTGGGGCCGACGTGCTCTGTAATTAGAGTAATAGTCACACATTGGAATTTTATGAATGAATGACTTTGCCAGGTTTTTATACAGGGCTTCATTACATTGGACAGAGCTACCAGCATTTTTTTCATGCATCTATATAAAGGAGACAATATGTTTCTGGTCATTTTTTTTGCACAAACAGCAGATTTTCACTCCAGGCCTCCCGACTAGGCCAGTGTTAATTATGTCTGTGGTCGAGATGGCGGGGGTGGGGTATGGGGAGGGAAGTCCAATTATTTTTCTCTCCTTCCCTTTTTTGCCCCAAACCTTTTTTCACCAATGTGCTGCTAGTTGTCAGGGCAAGGAGTAGAATTATCTGCTTGTGGGGCTTGATGTACAGCGTGTGCAAGGAATTTATATTTTGGTTTATCAGCATTATCATTAACACACTCCCGATTCTATTTATGATTTGACTACTGCACAATGAGCTCAACTGATAAGAAATGTTGCTGTTTGTAGCCTGTATGCTACTCCCTATCTCTGACTACCGGAGAGGGTTGTTGACCTCAGTGAAGAAAGAGCTATGGCACCTCTCCCCAGTTCGGATACTTCACTGTCAAGGGGGGGAAGGCCACAGCAGTGATTTATGGAAGCCATCTGAGGATGCAGATTCAATACCTGTGGCTGATATCTTCTCCTTGGAATCGCCTCTAATTACCTAATTTGTCATACTGTGTGCACCGCAAAACCTTCCTCACTTCAAAAAGGGTGCCGGGTGGATCAAGGTCCTTCCTGTCCTCTCCTGTCATGGACTAAGACAGGAGTCATAATCTCAATGACATTGAGCCATTGATTTCCACTGACTTGCTGACTGTAGAAGAAGGACCATGTAACGAATAGAGTTCACAAAATAATGACTCAGTTACACATTGCAATAGGCGGTAAAAAACAACACAATCATGGTTAGTAATTTTCATGCGGTTTACATCCACATTAGGAAATATCACTCAATCAAAATGTTGATCCAATACCATTCATGTTCAATGTAGGAAGACTTGTCCCCTCTCATAAATTAGCAAGGTGGAAATTAAAAGAGTTGAGTTCAGAGAAAGGAATGTAGTGAGTTTTTTTTAATTTAATTTTTAATATTTTGTGGGCATTTTTTTAGATATAAAGTGAATGGGTGAGGAGGGGAGGAAAATGTTCAGCCGGCACAGGATTTGAAACGGCTTAACAGGCAACAGTCACTGCATAAGGGCTACAAGCTCTAACCGCTGAGCAGCCCAGCATGTTGTGAGTTTGAGTTTCATGGTGTCCTGCAACAGTCCTGCAACAGCATTCCCCTCCTTTAACCTGATCAATGTATCCCTAACCTAAACCAAGTGTTCTAGTTCCCTATAGTCAGTGGCGAGCCGTCAGGGCCCTCTAGGCCCTCTCTGAGGGGCTAAGATATTCTAGAAAAAATAATATTTTAAAACATTTTTTTAAAATATTTTTTCCTTAGTTTTACCAAAATAACTTGATTTACTTGTATTTAAAATAACATTTCCAAATAAATCCTTTGAATCTGCCTATTCAGTTTCTGTTGGAATGTGAAGGGTTACATTAAAGAAACTCGTCTCTGTCATAGACTGTATCTCTGCGAGTCACTGTGAAGATAGGAGGTGATTGGTGGTCCTGCTATGAATTCACAGAGGGCCAAGCTACAGTAACTCAATGAGAGAGTAGGCTAATGTCAAATGACAGTACAATTGACCAATCATATCTTCCCTCTAAATGGGTTGGCTTTATTATCGCGGACTTTATGACAAGTTCGGGCGGTCAGAGGGCCTAGGTATAAAAGTCACGGCTCGCCACTGCCATACTTGAGCATACCATACAATGTAGTTTTGGTGACAGGCATAAATATCACCTAATACCACACTGTGTTTGCTATGCAGAGCAGAAAGCAACAATTGTACCAATGTTGTCAATGAACATGATCTGGGGACAAGCAAATTACTCATGTGAGAAGATGATTCACACATGGGCGTAATTTCCACTGGGGACAGGGGGGACATGTGACGCAAGCTGTCATGTGTGTGTGGCACGAGCGCATTTTGCTTGAGTGAGCAAGTGAGAGAGAGCGAGGGAGAGAGAGAGAGCCACGGGGATTGTTGTTGTTAGCATCTGGTGCTAGCTCAGAGCTAACGAATATAAGGAGCCTGTCTCCTGTCAGACTGAGAGCTCTGATAACTACAGCTCAGTGAGGTAAAGGACTCTCTAAGTGATTAGATAGTTAACTTAAACACATATTTCCAATGCACACCTCTATCTATTTAATATAGTTGTAAAAATAAGGTAAGAAATCATTCCAATGTGTAGGCTACTATAGGACAATAACAAAAAATTGTTTAAAGGGGAGTGATTATTAAAATATGCATGAATAAAAAGAAAGAATGCTAACTAGGTAACAAAAGATAAGATAAAGATAGGAGAGAGGAGTTTAAAATAAAAATAAACAAGTTTAAATTATTTGTTATTGTTTGTGATCACATTCTAAAGATGTTTTGATTATTGAAATATATAAAGTTCTCTTTCATATGAGTGTTTAGAGCTGTATCCATAAATCTCTTAGTTTTCCCCTCAACATTTAAAAAAAAAATCGTCCCCGGGGAGCATGCCCCCGGACCCCCCTAGAGGATGCGAGGTCCACCCACAAATAAAACAGGTTGACATGGATTTCATACTAAATACATTTGCACAATCATTATATACACTACACATTTGTCTTGAATTTCTTAACACCATATTTGTAGAAAGACAGGAAATGGGATTCAAACCGAGAACATTTTTCATTGCGAAGGACCCACAGACCCCCTGTTTTGTGTGTCCCCCACTTCTCAACCAAAGTTACACCCTTGGATTCACAGATATATTCCCAAAGTGTGCAGTGTGTTTCCCCTTGTCCGTCCTCACTGTAGGTTGTAAGGAGCATTCCCCTAAGATGTGTTTTAATGTGGAGCCTCCACTCTGGATCAGGGACATCTTCAAAGCCCGTGTAATGACACAGTGTACACACCTCTGCTTCCTGTCGCTCTGTGGCCAGCAAAACAACAGGGATCTCTGTCCACATCCGCCTCCGGAGCCTTCGTCACCCAGCACATCCAGTAATGGACAGGGCAACTCAACATGCCCCAGCCTTCAGACCCCCTCCTATTCTCCCACAATCCCCTCTGTCTCACCCTGTCTTCTGTTTCGTCTCCATGCTCTCAGCAGTCAACATCCTCCATCAGGCTCAGACTATTATGACTTTCATCTTTGCCTAGTAATTTACTGGAGTGGTTGCACTATTTACACGTAGCTAGCTAATGTTTTACTTCTTATGGACGAGCTGGACTCCTTATGAATCTGAGTGCTGTTGTATATTTGTGGTTATAGAACAGGACTTTGTCGGTCTATGCACTATGCTGTTGGTTTAGCGGTACACTTATCAGTGCCACCTGCTCTTGGAGTAGCCTCTTAATTATCAGATCAAAGGCAGTGAAAAGGTGCTAAGTGGTTAGGAGTTGCAGCAGCACGCTACTGGCCTTTGATCTGCTCGGTCCCAGCCACCCCAGCAGCAGCCTGCATTAAATTAAATATGGACAGACATCTCTCTTAGAGTACAGCCCTCTTCCCCTCATAAGCTGTAGCATTTTTGTGTACAATGCATTCTGTTTGATGTGAGTGACTGCTCAGCCTGACAATGGATGGCAGTGTGCTTACGAAGGAGTGGCTGGCTAATCGAGGGCCGGAGCTTCCTGCTGTGTTACCTGGAAAGGTCTCAGCTCTCTCTAGACCAATGGAGCAGACTGTTTAGCATTGTCTATAATAAGACTGTGTGTTTGATGTATTATTTGTGTGCTGTTTATCTGATGTTAGGGTAAACACCAGACCCTTTGCCTCCTGGGCTGCAGACACTGAGCGCTGGCTCCTGTACTTGTGCTCCGGATCGGGCTGGTCTGGCCCCGGACTGTCACGCCACTTCTGTCTTGCATTAGACCAGAGACTTTTTACGACTGCGGCGGGCAAATTTAGCTGAAACAGTCGAGGTCTTGTGTCACCAGATGTTTTATAGGGCAGGCTGCCCGGAGGAGGCAGGCAGTAAGCAAGCAGGCAGAGGGGGGGCCGACGCGGGCTGGGCGGCAGTCAGGTGCTCTGGGTGCCCTTTTATGGGCCAGTCCACTAATGAAACTGGGGTTCTGGGACCACTGTGGAACATCAGAGGCCACTCAACCCCACCAAACCCCCACCTCCATCTACACAGGAATGTCATAAAGCTTTAAAAGACCCCCCTACCTTTCATTATTTACTTCCGCCTCCCCTTTCACTCTGCTGTCCCATCTACTGATTAATTGTTTTCTATTTGTTGTCGTACCACAAGATGGGAACAATAAGTCATTATTAGACATATGAAGAGTAAAAGCCCCTACACACCAATCTGACACCAAAGAACACGTCCCGACGGACCCGACGGTTGTGTCGCCTCACGTCTCCTGCGTCTTGGCCAACAGTCGCACTGGAACACACCGCAAAGACTTCAGCCGACGGCCAAGTAGCACGTACGAACTGTGCATGCGTGAGTTGCAATAACTCTCCAAAAACTGTCCGCTCCTCGCAGCAGCTCGCAGCAACGAGCCTCGCAACGTCCCGACCAATCAGAGCACACTGGGCTCACAGGGAGCGGGGGGGCAGGAGCTCCAACAAGCCGTTTAGGACAGAGAGTGAATACCTGGTGAATACACATATTATACGGAGATGCTGTATGAGAAACCAATGTGATTTTGGAAAATTGCACAATTTAAATCTATTCCAGTAGACCTCAACAACGGAAATATGATCAGTAGAAATGGCCATGACATGGGACCTTTAAGCTGTTTCCACAGGATCCTGAGCCCGGATCCTGTGTCCTGGATCCTGCATCCTGAGTCCTGGATCCTGAGTCCTGAGTCCTGGATCCTGTGTCCTGTGTCCTGGATCCTGCATCCTGAGTCCTGGATCCTGAGTCCTGAGTCTTGGATCCTGTGTCCTGGATCCTGCATCCTGAGTCCTGGATCCTGAGTCCTGGATTTTAAGTCGTGGCTGAACCTGTCACTGTGGT
>NW_011356068.1:0-55778 GCF_000735185.1 Notothenia coriiceps
TGTTTAATAATCTCTAAAAGTAAGAATCAGATTTAAAAAGTGTTTTACACGAATAATGTCAGAAAGATGTGTAACATTTTAAAGTTGGAATGAGGTATCTAAGTGAAAGTATGAATGAACAGTTAGCAGTTGAAGTCGCATGAAGATTTGTTGAAGTCTGAAGATTTTCTCCATTGACTTCAATGTTAAAAATGTGATGTATTATGGGATGTATCTCTGGAATTATGAAAGTTATGAATGAGAAAAGTAATAGCCATCGATTCCCGACCGAGCTGAACCTTTTGATGTTTGAACGGAGTTTCTGCGATATTCAATGCGGGAGGAGAAGAGGGCCAAAATACCGGCGGAATAATAATACAAATGTTGTGCGTAGAATAACAGTTAGTTGGAATGCTGTTAACAGCATTCCCACTAAATTACACAATATTTTAAGTAAAATCAACTTCACATGAAGTGCATTGTACTTCAAATAACAATTCCAGTCCTTGATTATTTTAAGTAAAATTCACTCAAGTTTTCCTAATGCGTTACTTAAAAACATAGAAAGTGGTTGACTTAAAAATGTAAGTAAAATCAACTTGACATGAAGTGTATTGTACTTCAAATAACAATTCAAGTCCTTGATTATTTTAAGTTTAATTGACTCAAGTTTTCATAATGCTTTACTTACATTTTTAAAGGCAACCACTTTCCTCTATTTTTTTAAGTAAATTCAACTTATCCGGGCTTACAGTGTACCAGAGTGTAGGTATACTTGTTAAAAGTAAAAGTACTGCAATCAAAATGTTACTCAAGCATCAAAATTATACTTAAAGTATCAAAAGTAAAAGTACTCATTATGCAGATTGGCCCATTTCAGTATCGTGTAATGTGTTGATCAAAATGATTAATGCATTAATGTGTTTATCAAAGCTGGCAAAGGTGCAGCTAGTTTAAATGACTTTGTATACTGCAGGCCAGGGTAGCTTGTGAATGTGACTCCAGGTGTAACTAAAGTCTTATATAAATGTTGATAATATTTCATATCATTAATCAAAACCTGCAAAGCAGCTAACGGTATTAAATAAATGTAGTGGAGTAAAAGTACAAGATTTACCTCTGAATTGCAATGTAGTAGAAGTACAAAGTAGCACAAAATTGTAATACTCAAGTAAATACTCAAGTTCCTCAAAATGTTACTAAAGTACAGTACTTGAGTAAATCTACCTAAATTAAAAAGCTAATCAAAAATAGATAAAAAATTAGTTCACTAATCTTCTTTGACATATTTCAAATTAATAATCACACATTAATGTTGGCCCAAATCAATACTGAAAAACAGATGGAAGGAAGGATGTGAGTGATGGAGCCAAGATGCATCGACACACCGAGGGGCCACTGTTAATGACTATACCATACCATAAACATTACCCCCTTGTCGCTTCTGATTCATCTTTAAATGATTAGTTTGAATGTTGATTCTCAGTTTCTGGACTTCCACAGTCTGGTTTTCTGTCTGAGTTGAGCAGATGGAAAAACAGAGTCATGATTCTGGAGAACCGAGACAAATTGAAACAGACACACCTACATGTGTAACACAACTGTAGCCATTGATGTTGAAGGCACTGCTTGCCATGTCAGTTTGCTGCTATTAATAATTGTCTTAGATTTAATACAACATTTTACAGATTTGACCAAATCATGGTAGGAGCAAAGTACTGTATACTATACTGTACAAATCACAGCTAATGCAACTCGATGTCAAGTTTTCGAGCATTCACTTAAAAATGTGCTATAGGAATGGCCGAAGACCTATCAGGGTTTGAGTCAACTAGCTGATACAAGCCATAATAGAGGAGATGAATCAGAGTGTTTCAGAGAACCTCTCCCTTGAGACAAATAACCATTTTCCTCTGCTCACGGTATATGGAAAGAAAGATTGGACACATTCAAGCCCATGACACGCTATCCGTCCTTTCCTAATCCATCTTCTTTACTCATCACTTTTTAAGATCAAATCAGATCCAGACAAAATTAGGAATGTTAAGTGCAGAGTTGTACTCTACACTTGAATTTTAACAAATATTAACAGTATATACAGCATGTCCTAAATTGTTGTGGGCCAACAGGACTTGCACTATTCCTTACATTCCTATTTAGACTGCATGGTTACTTTTGTAACTAGTTTTTCTCTTTTTCCTATCGAAGTCTTGTAGGAGGTCAATATTGTCAGTTCTCATCATTGGAATTGGGTCCCTTAAAAAGGTTTTCTCATTCCCTCCCTCAAATACGCGAGGAAATGTGGAAGCTTGCCTTATATTGTACAATGTTTAATGTCGAAATGTGAACAGAAATATAGATTGTTGAGTGAGAAATGAGGTCTAAGAGGATAACTCTGACTCATCTCTTCCTGCTTTAGACTTCTGCGCCTTCCAAAGGTAGAGGTTTTTGGATGCAGATACTAAACTTGTAAAACACTCAGATTTGTTCCTGTGACATATTACTTGGCCAGCACAGAGGACAGAGGAATTGGAAAGCCCTGCTGGGTCTGAATGAGATCACTGAGCAGCATCTTGGATTGTGACTGCCTCTTGGCATTACCTGAGACACTGAGGGATCGTTAGAGTGCCTGTGGAAGAGTCAGCAATAAATTAACAGCAAAGAATATCCAGCGCTGCGACAGGTATGCATATTAGGCATCGCAACTAGTGGAATCAGCAAGCAATCAGGGAATTGGCTAGAGGTAATCAAAGAAAAAATAAGGCATATTCTCTAGATTACAAAACTGATTTTTGATGTGTTGAAGTTTTATGAAACATGCTTATCAAGTATGCTGTTACTAAACAATATAGTACATTATTTTCTTGTAGATTTACTGCCTGCATCATATACCAACATCCCATTTGTATTTAGCCTGGCCAACAGATCTTCACATAGCCCTCAGTATTATACAATCCTGCCGTTCTCATGTTCATTTTACTTGCTGCATTATTTGACACACATCTTGTTTGCATATGTAATGCAAAATGGCTTTAATATAATTCCTTGAATCGAATCTGTGACTACCAGAGAGATCAGTCGCATAACTTCTGTCATTAAAGCCTCAAATGTATGCTGTCCAATAAATGCACATCTTGCTTGTTATTCCATTAGCAATGAAATGACTGCGTAAAAGCACAATTATGGTATTAATGGAAACTGAAGCTGTTCATCATTAATGGCATCCTCCTTCAGTGAATTAAGTCACACATGTGTGTTCAATGTGGTGCTTTTATAAATGTGCAGATGAAAGAGGAAGATAATAAACAGTGAGCATGACATTTAGGACTACCAGCAGGACCTTGATATCCTCTAATGGCTCTTATGGAATGTACTGTTTTTATTGGGGCCATTAGGGCCCAAAGGACCACTAGGCACGGAAATAAATTGGTATTTAAAAAAATATATATATATAGGATAGCAGGAGACTCTCACATTTTCAAAGTCCTGGGTCACCCGGATCAGAAACATATGGTGCATGAGATCTTTGTCTTCAGTCAATGAGGCCTATGGCTGTAACTTCTGGAATCTCTGCAGTTACAGCAGCATAACATGACAGGAAGCACAGCGGAGGGCTCGGTGCTCCTGTACTCCAGAGTCACTCAGCCCTGACCAAAAGAGGCAACTAACGTGCACCGCAGAGTCCTGCTACACCAGCCAGATCCCAAGCTTGTGACATCCTTCGTCCTGTGTATGCTCTACTTCACAAACATGTGACTTTTTTATTTAACACTTACTGCAGAGCGATAAAACATATATAGGCTACTACTGTACTATGGACAGGACATCCTCTTTCTCCTGAGCATCGATTGAGTGAGCACATGCACTGTAGAATATGTGTATCCAAACAAGTGATTGAAAATAGTAGGCTACTTACTTTTAACTGGGAGTGTTAGGGAATCATTTGCTTAGGTATTCAACCTTTGACACAGTTCATCATTTTCTCCTCTCACTGTCTCCTTTCCCATGGCATAGGTCTACGGCCTTGGGTATTGCTGCTATCTCTTTTAAGGAGGAGCAGCAGGGGCGCATTGTTGTTACCAGTCTATAGGCGCTTTCACACCGCAGTACTTTTCCCACAAAGGTTCATGAGAACTTAGTTCATCAGAACTCTTTAGTTCTGATGAACTAAATACAGATCGCGTTCACACCGGAATAAATCCCTGGGGGTGGATTAGGCAAATGAAGCCGCTGACGTCACTTCTTCTTCTTCTGCTTTGAGGTTTATTGGCAGGCCACAAACAACTTCACGGCGTATACTGCCGCCCAAAATCCCCGGCCGGAAGTCCCCGGGTTTGTGGCCTGCCAATAAACCTCAAAGCAGAAGAAGAAGAAGTGACGTCNGTTATGGATCAGTATCAACAGTCCTGCCAGTAACGTTACTATATTATCAATGCTACTGATATATGATAGCTAACTTCACAATGTTGTGATGTGACGTTAGCTAACATTCTGTAGCTAACGCCGGTCACTCACCAAGATAGCTGCCCAGTTCTCCACTGGTTCTCCTCACACCACAGCTCAATTTCTCTCCGATGGCCGTTATTTCTTCTAATCCTTGGCTGCTCCTGGTCTCTTGGACGCCTAGCAGGCTCATAATTATAAGGTTGTGGTCCGTCATATGCATTCGAATATTCATGTTCAACTTCTTCTGTGTCTTCTGTGTCGAAACTAGCATTGGGATCCATGTTTATTAATACGTTACACCGGCTGCTCTCCCCCTTGTTTCCCCCATGTTACGTCACACGCGGGAGGTCACGTGCCGAGGCTTTTTTATGCGGAAGTGAACATTTCTTACAAAAACAACGCCAGATTTCACTGTAGTGTATATTTCTGTATATTTTTTTGAAAATCTAGTGTATTCATTATTTTCCTACACATTTATTCACAGGTGTCTTTAACCTGGAAGTTGCTCTTTAAGTTGGCATAATGTTGAAGTAGTGCAACCCTGCTGTACTCGGCTGTAGCTCGTTTTAACACAACGTTAGCATTTTGCTTCTGGCGATTAGATTTTTGATTAGAAAATTATAAAAGTATGGTAGACATGTGGATATTATACGGCTGAACAAAACATGCATTTATCAAACAGGTTTGTTTTCTACAGACCTTATTTCGAGCTATTTTCCCAAATCCTATGGAGAAATCCCATTGCTTTTTTGTCAAGGGAACCCATGCGCAGCTTACTTCCGGGTAAACACGTCATCCCTGCACCACTCTATTGCATATGTACCCAAATATGCCTCTGCTCCTTGATTAAATAAGTAACTTGATTAGTATTTACTTTTCTGAGATGCTTGTCTAATTGAAGGTAAGACAGCAGAAGCAGTACAGAAGTGTGAAGGGTCAAAACTACTCACTCTGCATCTGAAGTGGCTTCTTTCTGAAGTCTGGCTCTGCCTGTGGCTGACATGTTCAAATGTCCTCCTGGATCAAGAGAGGGAGACGGTTAAATTAAGAGGTGAGTGGGGAGAGGGGTGTGCTGACGAGTAACAGGGTGAATTGAGGAGATGTCATAGGATAAATGGAATATCAACGGTATATTTGGTGGAGAAAACTGAGACAGTACGGAGAGGGAGAGAGCAGAGAGGAGAAGTAAAGCAGTGATTTCAAAGCTCCAGTGTTCTTTTACCTTTAAGATAATCCACAAAGTACAGCGTCACCACTGCCATCAGTGAAACTGCAGGAAATAAGGGGGGAAATGTGGGAAGTCACTGACAATGTCACTCAAAAGTGTCTAAAAGGAGTCCACACACAAACAGAAAAGAACTGACCGCAGATGCAGACGCAGAAAAACACTTCTAAAAACAGGTATCCTCGGTTGTCTAGGATAGCTCCTGCTGCCATGGCAACGAGAGCCAGTCCCAGGTTCTGGATGGACTGCATGCTGAGGGACGAAGGCAGAAGATCAACATCAGTTTGAATTAAAATAACAACAATTATCAGTCATATTGGTTTGTTTCAACTGTGAAAATGTATGTGATTGGTCATAATATAGCCATTGCAGTTACATACAAGCCATAGGCTGTCCCCAGCTGATGCTCTGGTACCACAAAGGCCACCATGGGCCACAGTGCACAGGCCAGTAAGGAGTAGGAGAGACCCAGAAGGGACTGGGAAATAGAGGACACACAGCTGTGATTACTTTTAATAATACAGGGCTCTCCACAGAGAACCTGGGTATAATATACCGCCTAAAAGAGCTTGTATATTGTATAATAACATGGTATATGACAATATTCACTTTACAACCAGTTCTTGAAATATAGAAGTAGTGCAATAGAAATATCTGTTGATTCAGTTCTTAAGAAAATAGTGTTAAAATTAAATAAAAATACTATCTTATCTTAATTTATTTATACGTCAACTATTATTTTTACCACCTCAGGCTGCAAGTTCACCTCACCATTAAAAACACATAATTTTTCTCCACAAAGAAAAATCAATCAAGAGTTTGCAACTTTAAGTAGGAACACATGTCAACAACTTTAAGTTTAAGAACTTGTATCCACACCCACTGTGACTTACACCTCTTAATCTAACAGGCGCAGCAAATGTACGATTACCGACAGTGTCATTCCTTCATACAACTAACCCGACCACTCTTTCTTAATGTAAAAGATCCAATGTTGTTGGGGTACAGATAAAACATTTTTTCAAGGGGCCTTACCATGGCGATCCATGGGTTCCAGAAGGTAAAGGCCAGCATCATGTGAGCGGCGAGTGTGGCGATCACGGCAACCATTACCCAAATCACGTTCTTGCCTACCCTATCCACCATGAAGCCTAGAACTGGAGATGCAGGGGCTGAGATGATGTACACAATACTGGGAAAAATAGAGAAGGATATTCATTTGTTATGACTAGAACCAAGGCAAATCCAAGTTAGCCACAGAAATTTTAGTTCAGAAAATATGTGCTAAAGTCAGTATTTGTGTGTGTGGTGCCTTTTTTGTAATATGACATTTTTTAAGTATTCTTCATTCCCAGTTTCAGGGAGCTGAACATTCGTCAGATGGAAATGTAAATTGTCCAGCTGTCCGTTAGATCAAACAAAATACACGCCAGGAATTAAATGCAAAATAAAATCAGAATCAGCAGACTATAGTGGATTGTTTGAAAAGGGCTATTACACCTGATCCGAGTTACCTGTTGACGGCTCTGGCTTCAGCTGGTGAGAAGTTGAATTTTTCAATGAAGAACACCCTGTAAATAAAAAGACAAGATGTTGGGCTCACAGTACGGAGAGCTGCTCGACCTTTATATTGATGTGACGACAAAAGGAGGAGAAATGGAGTTTACTTTTGCAGCAGGTAGGTCTCCGTCTTCTATTCATTGTTTTCTGCTCCATTTGCATAACAAGTATTTGCTTTGTAAGCACAAACACTCGATAGAAAAACCATGTCAGTTGCTAAGTGATTTGAGAGTGCCTTTCAAAGAAGGACATGTAGATTGCAATATCCTCAATTTGTTTTTTTTCACCGCAAACCCATTTGTCAAACCTCTTTCCATTTCTGACTCCCGCTCCATCCATTTGTGGTTCGATGACAACACAGCATTGTGAGTTTGCAGTGTTGAAGCTGTGATCAGGCACTGTCCTGATTTCATAGGGTTTCTCCATTGAATTCATGCCATGCCACTTAAACACAGTAGGCCTACCATATTGAGGTGATTTACATTTGTATTTAACAAAGGACAAGGAATGTTAAAGATTTTTCTTCAAGCATTACATTAAAGAACTACTGCTCCATAATTTTAGCGTACAATGCCCACGTTTTCAGAGTTAGGAGTTATTATAGTATCTCTCAATTGTGTGTGTAAAAGAAACTGATGAAATACTCACTGTCCCAGTCCAATAAAGGGGAAAATGGCGACATAGTAGCAAACGCAAATGAGGAAGATGAGCCACAGGGTTAATGGGAAGTCCTTCACGTCAGTCAACTTGATCACTTCGCCTAATATGCAAGATTAACACACATGCAACAGTTGGAAAGGCTTGTCTGATAAAATATACAGTTAGTTCCAAGAGGAAAAATAACACACATTCATTGAACAGTTTTTACGAAGAAAGCCACATCACAGCAGAGAAAGTGCTGAAGCCAATGAACTTGGCCAGAACGTCAATTTTAAGTAGATAACAGCAAAAACAAAACACTATTTCGTTGTCAACACTGACTTTACTAGGAAATATTGACAGAGGAGGCCAAAGAGGAAAAACAAAAGATAAAAAAAACACAATCTTGGAATAGATTACCTGTTTTGCCTTGTTCCTTGTTGAGGATCTTCTCTGCTCTTTTGTCAAGGAATCCCAACACCAAGGCACAGGTGAGTGAAAACAGGCAGGTCACACCAGCTGAACATCGACAAATACAATTACAGACATGAGTTCATATGGAGGAGTGACAAGAGAAATTAAAGCAATGTAAGTTCATGTTTTATGTTGGCTATTAGATTATCAAGGAATTTAAGTTTTGGGGTTAGGCTGATTGATTCTTTTGTCCATGTGAATTAATCTCAAATTATCAGTGGCAGTGGAGACAGATTATAAAATGAAACACAACTGCAAGATGTGCAATAGTAAAAGCACTTTAAGTAATGATAAAAAGTGACACTTCTTCTAACTCATGTGACTCATCTGTAACAGCCAGCCAGCAGCACTTTTAGTTCTCGAAACCACTTCTCTCTGTCTCTGCTCTGTGTGTTATCTGAGATCATTAGTTACAGAGAGAGGATCTGGTATCTTTAGCAGAGACAGAGATAAAGCGCTCGTAACAGGACTCTTCATGTTTAACACCTGCCAATTTCAAGCCTTGATCTTGAATGAGAAATGTACGCCTGGAAAAATGTGGAAATTCATGATAGTTACCGATCATGAGTGAAACGCCTAGTGCGGTGTGTCCAGGAGCGCCAACGAGGGCGACGACTCTGCTGTACACCCAGCCCATGATGTTCATGTTTACTGTGCTGCCCTTAAGACGAGTAGAGAGGAACATGAATGGACTATAGACGTACATTTACTATCAAAAACATGGATTTCTATAAAGTGGGTTTAGTGACCTTGGCTACAGTCAAAACAAATATTTATATGTTATTTGAAAACAATTATCACGTTGTGTTCCCTTACCACGCGTGCCATGCTGAGCTGAAGGCCAAATACTAGATTCAGCTCCTTTCCTTTGAACCAGTTCACTGCATAGGTGTTCTGGGCCACAGCCAGGGACTCTCCTCCAATACTGCCCATAAAATAAAACAGAGAGGTGGAGCATGTAAG
Organism: Notothenia coriiceps; assembly: GCF_000735185.1. Taxonomy (NCBI): domain Eukaryota; kingdom Metazoa; phylum Chordata; class Actinopteri; order Perciformes; family Nototheniidae; genus Notothenia; species Notothenia coriiceps. The sequence continues at coordinate 9,287 of NW_011356068.1, forward strand.
CCGAATGATAGTACATGACCAAGCTGATCCTAATATTTGTTTTCAGTGTTGAAGGGCTGTAATATCGTATATGTTGATATCTGGCTGCGGAAAAGTCGCCCTCATGCATAAGGATACAGAGAACTGGACACTGGTAGATAAAGATGTTGCAAAAATAATTTGCCCACCCAAATATAAAACGTCCAGCTTCCATGAGCCAGAAGCGATTCACCAAAGCTCCAGTAGCAAATATTACCTGCAAAGTTGAAAAGTTAAAAAACAACATAAGAAATCAATATCTGTTGATTCATATTTAGATATATCATTTTAAAAAACCACATCATTTTAGGAACATATATTCTGTATTTCATAGAATAACTATTACATTTAGATAGCAAAGTAAACTTACCTGTCCAACACAGACAAATAGGGAAAAGATGATGGTTCCCAGCCTGAAAAAAAGCAGAAAAAATAAATAATTTAAAAACAAAAAGGCTACGCAACTCTTTCACTTTCACTTTTGGTGACATACTGGACTTATAAATAGTACAATGATATAAGGTGTCAGTCTTTGTACCTGATGCCAAAAACCCTATCGAGCAGGAACCCCCCGAAGAAGCAGAGAACCACATTGGGCCAGGAGTACCAGGCATACAGCTGCATGAACTTTGCAGTGTTCAGATCCAGATCCTAGCACAGTCCGGAAAGTTAAATCAGATTATTGTCCTCATATCAACTGTTTTATTTAAACATTAAAGTCTAGGTGTAAATACAGGTGTGTGGACGAATAAAACAATCTAATGTCAGCATTCAGGAGTAGGATTAATGTTCATACATGTTCCATTAAGGGTATAACATGGTGTACAACTCTGAGGGTGAATTACCTGGATGACTTGAGTTTGAAGTGCAGCTGGGTTATCATAACAGAAGTAGCTTCCTGGAACGAATTAACTAAATTAACTTACTGTACACACAATGGCACCGCATTTAATGAACGTCACATGAGCAACAAAACAAAGCTTTATTTTTCCTGAATGTTGCTCATTATACTCAGTTACAAAGTAACAATTACGGGTGTTTAGGGAAGTGGGGCTTTTGAATGCTCACCAAATCCCAAGAAGCACATGAATACCAGGACCAACACTCGGTGCAGGAGGTGTCCGGGGTCGCAGATGGCCGACAGGGGTCTGCCCGGTCCCCCGGCCGCCTGTCTGCCCTCGGCCTCATCTCCCAGCAGGCTCTGCCGCTCCTCATAATCCGCCATGTTCGTTTGTTTGGGATTTGCTGAGGGAAAAGTTGACGGCAGCAAGGAGGATGTAAATCGATCACATGACCTGGCACGAATGTCACGTGGCATTAGCTTTGAAGCCGCTTGTAGCTTGTAGAGCTAACCACACGCGCGTGCCTGCCGAGAAGCACAAGCACCTCGCGGGAGCGCGCAGGGAGAGACTTGTTTGGATGTCAACACAAACTGTTTAAAGCGTCAGCAGCAGTGATGACCTTATGCGTACGGTTAGTATATGCCAATCACATAAAAGGGTTTAAATGCATTACTGTACACATAGGAATACGCAATAGGACTGTATCCACATAAATAACAGTTTAAAGATACATTGAGAAAGCATAAAATGCACATTATCTCCTAATTTTGAGAAAAGTGTTACATTAAAAGGCTAATAGTGTTAGTTTATTTGTTTTATGTTTAATCTTGAAACAAACTTTTTTTAACTATTCTTTTGAGACATAAAGAAACAGGACTTTATTAGAGGCAGACATCAAATTGTAGGCTAATGACCTTAGACTTACACTAACCTTTAGCCTATTTCACTACCATATTTTAAAGCTAGATGATGATTATGATGATTTTTAAGCATATAATGTTTCACCGAACACAGGAAGGGGCTTGGCTGTCTACAAATAAAGACGGCTAATTTTAATTCTCCCAAAATATATTGAGGCTGAACCTGAACTTTCAGCTTGGGGGCCCCCTAGTGGCCGCAGGGGCTCTTTGCATCTGCATAGTCCGCCTAGGAAGAAACGGCCCTGCTACCAACAACCAACAGACAAGTAGGTAGCCTTTCCCCTTCTTTGTTGCACTGTTTGGGCAATGCAGTTTTGAGGCTGTGTCTGGCAGTTTTTGGGAAATAATTTTGTCCTTAAGTGGCCAAAATGGATTATTGCACATTTGAAGGAAGAACTCAGAAAGGCTTATCTCTCTTCTTTGCCTTTACACATTTCAAAGTTAAGGTCACCTTTGTTTTTGCATGTTGTTGAGTTCTAGCTCTGTTTTAAAGTGGGGTTAAATTTACATTTGTGTACCCATTGGCCATCATCTTTTAAAAAGTACTTCTCTAATTTTTACTTTAGTGTTTGTTTTGGAACAGTGAGGTAAGCTTGTACATTTATTTCATTTTACTCAGTTGGAATTTGAACGATTGAACAATGTGTCAAAATTAATTTTTTGACCTAAATCCTAAATCTAAGCTTTGATACTGTAAGTTGAATATAAACCATTTATCATGGAATTCTTGACAAGAACCAGTTTATAAGCTTCTGATGATTGGCACCACTGACATGAAGACTTGGCAGCTGTTGCTCTGACAGCAAGCTGTTACACATTGTTGCATTAAGAAACTGCAAGCCCCCACAACGACATACCTCCATCTGGTTCTCTTCTGTCTCCAACGTGTGCCTCTGCTCCAGGCAACATTATCTGCAGGGTTTATTTAATTTCCATGAATTTCATTTAGAGATTCTCATAATTCACTACTGCAGGGTCATCTGTCAGAGGATTTCATCTGAGGGTGACAAAGTCTTTTTCCTGGCTGCAGTATACTGTAGCTCCTTCCGCTTTGTAGCTCATACATTTCCTGCCTAAATATCAGCTTCTGTCAAAACCGACAGACGGTGGGAATGGAGGAGGATCATATTTCATTAATACATTGATCAGACCCACATGCAGACACAATTGTAAATCAGGTGCAAGGTTTCATTAATCCTGCAGACCAGTCTGTGAATGTCCTGAAACCCATCTTTAGGGTGTTGCATTGCTAGAAAAAATCAATTTATTCCAGTTCTATTTACTCTTTGCTCCTCTTGCTCAGTGCAACATTAAATGGTACAGTGCCTGACTGCAGAGTTTTTACAGATTAATATCGGTTAGTAGTTTTGGTTGTGCACACTAATAAAAAGTGCCTCATATTTTGATCAGCACCCATGGGAAATAAAAAAGACAAGTAATCATAATTATCTCAGGGTAAGCTACCACAAATAAACCACATCTAAACAAAAATCAATAAGCATTCCTTTAATTGTTGATGTGATGGTAATTTATATACTAGCGTCAGAGTGTTGTAAACTATGAATATCTGTGTCAGCGCCCCTTGGGTAGAGGAACTAAGTTAGATGGTTTTATCATTTTATGTTATTTGCTGCCTTTGTTGCGCAGCCACCGTAGTTTGCTGTGTATGAAGTGATCACTTTCCTAGTCCTTTGTCCTAGATTGAATTAGAACTGTAAATTCACCAGGTTTTAAAAACCTAATCTTCAACCCCGTTAGTATAAACACCCCATGCAATTTTTCTTTAAACAAAAATATTAATTTTATTATGTTATTATTATTATTCATATTGCACAGAAGTTATAGCTGTAAGCAGTGTCTATTGCAGTCCTTATTTTGTTATCATTTGGTCACTGTTTACATTGTGTGTGTCATTGGAGAATATGTGCTGTCAAGATGATTAGCCTTTCGCCAAAATGTCAGAGAAGGGAAAGTGCAGTTTACATGAGATAAGGGTACAGAAGGAAGTAGAAAATTACAGTGAACACAATTAAGGAAATGTTTCGTATGACTTAGCAAACCGAGGAAGAAGTGCTCGGTTAGTACTGTATCAAAAATAGCCTTGTTGGTGGGAACATTTCACCCGTCAGACCTCGTTTACCCTTTCCTGTTACAAAGCATTGAATATTCAACAGATTGTGATCACCTTGCATTCATTTAAAAAATGTTTGACAACTGTTTTCATCAAGATAAAATGCTATTTACATGTTGAAAAGCAATTCACACAGTGATCTCATCATTATTAATTTCCCATTGTACATTGTCCAGCCTGTTACTGTGGGACCCCATTATATGACAGTCTGTTACTTGGGGCCATTTGTGACATCTCCATTTGAGTTGATGTTGCCGTTGGTGACTCCATGGCACCTTTGTTGAACGACCTACGGCAGAGTGCGGCTGTCAGTCTTCTCCGAAACACTTTACACAGGAATACATAGATAAGCGGGTCTAAACACACATTGGTGGCCGACAGCCACAGGGTTGTTTCCTTTGCAATGTAGAGAGCATTCTGTGCCTTGCAATGACTCGCCATGCTGCCCGTTTGGGTGAGAGTGTAGGGGACACGGGCAAAGTGAAAGGGGGCAAAGCAGATGAAGAAAACCCCCACCACCACATACACCTTTGCCTTGATTCTGCGACTGGCTGCTTGAGATCTGCACTTTGAGGCTTTGTATGACTCATAAACCTTCTTGCTGATGAACGTGTAGCAAACCACCATCAATGCCAGCGTGCCCCAAAAAACCACCTGGAAGCAAACATAGACAAAACATTAAGCGCCGCAAAAGTACTTCTCACAGCTTTTCTCACGACTAATTTTGATGAGCTGTATATCAAAGGTCCGTTGAAATATCAGCATACCAATTATGTAGTAAATGTGCACTAAATTAAAATGTTATTATATAACAGCTGATTTGTTAAAGTTATAGTTCGACATTTGTGAAAAAAGGCTTATTTGCAACATTGGTGGAAGTTAGATGAGAAAAAAATGTATATCATGTCAGTGCTGCAAATTATGAAGCTGCTTCTAGCTTAAACCACACAGGGGTCTGCAACCTTTTTGATCAAAAGAGCAATTTTGCCCCCTTTACCACATTTTTTTTTGTCTGGAGAAAATACACAGGCCTACTAATACATCAACACAGCACTTGGGGAGTCCTCTGCACATTTGAAGAAAATGAATATAATTAAAATGGGCCCACTTTGAAATAAATAAAACACCCTAAAAAGAGTTAACTGATTGAATTATGGCCGAAGATTGTCAGCTGTCTTCCTCTTCCGTGTTTTTCCTCCAATACGTAAAGGCTGCAGCACCTTGGACAACTTCTCTCAATATATCAAATATAGGCCTCCCGGTAAACCAGCATCGTTTGCTGTGAAAGCATATAACTCTAATCACCAGAATGAAACCCTCTGTGTCCCTCCGATACTTTTATTTTCTTTGATTTATCAATAGTTCGCTCATCGAGCCAGGGGTCAGGTTATTGGTATGCAAGAAAAGGCGCTGGTGCGGGACCGTACAGGATGTGACGCATATTTTAGTTGACCTAATTAAAACCGTTTTTAAAAAAATGGTATGTGTCACAGTCTATGGTCACAGTATCACCTCAAAATACAAGATACGAAACATTTTCAACCGTGCTACAAAATATAAATAGTCCTACAAATATTTTTATTTTATTTCCTTCTTATTTGTGTGTCTAAAGCTCAAGGTGGCTCGAGAGCCGCGGGTTGCCGACCCCTGGGTTAGCACAACGGTTAAAAACAGCTAGCTTGACTCTGTCCAATAAGAACATCTAGATACCTATTCCTCTAAATCGCAATTAACATCTTGACATCTATACAAAAATCATACTTTAATTTTTTTTAGTAGTATTCCTCTACTTTATAGCTACCTGACAGAAGTAGTTGAATCCTGCATGCCAGAGCATACCAGCGTTGTTCTTCATAGAGGTGCACTTCAGTCTGCCTCCAGGGTCGCGTGGAAGCTTGTCACTTAGAATAACGTTGGGTAATGCTAACGCTAGCATGACCACCCACACAGCTGCACTCAGCAGCTGACCAACACGAACCCGCTGCAGGACACACTTCCCAAATGGCCTGACTATCTTCAGGTAGCGGTCCAGGCTGATGAGGCCTAGCAAGAGGATGCTGATGTACATGGTGATGTAGAAGAGAACTGCAGAGTATCGGCAGTGGAATGCGCGTAGATATAAGGAACCCACACCAGCATCACTTAAGACTCTCAGAGGGATGGTCAGGGTCATCAGCAAGTCAGCCACGACCTGGTAATGAAGGAGGTTTATGTTTTTTTTTTTTTTTTTGAACGGCGTAGACAAACTACATTAAGCAAAAGCCTTTTGAGTCTTACCACATTTTTTAGAAAGACCACAAATGTTGAGGAGCTGGGGATGCTGAAGAAGATCCATGCAGCCAGGGAATTCAGTATCAGGGCAACTATAAATAAGATGCTGTAGAGACAGGGGAACACCACAGCTGTCACACTGGTATCCCGATCACACTTCATAGAAGTGTTTGACAGGGTGTTGTTCATCTTCAGATCTTCGCTACACCTTCTGAGAGCAGAGGAGAGAAGATAAAACGAAAGTAAGATTGTCACATCTTAAAATAGTCAATTGAGTCCCATAAGAATTTTAAAGAGGAACAGTGTAATGTTTTTTTTTTCAGTAAATACAAAAATGCCATTTCCTCTTTGAGCTTGTCCTAGAAAGAACTAGCTGAATTACCTTTTTGATAAATGTTTCTCTTTCTTTTATATCTTTTAGGGCGTAACTCTGAAAATGTAGTTATTTTTATCTTAATTCACGAAGTAAAGTTCAATCTGACCCTTTCAGGAACAAACAAATACTTTTTTTTCAGATATAAACTAAACCCAGGGTCACCGCTGTATTAAAACAAAAATATTTAGAATAGGGGTTACCAAGTAGCTAATAGTTCTGTCAGTTCCTACTAGTAATAATGCAAACTAAAATTAACAGTAAGAGTGCAGATACACCAAATATACAGTGATTTAGGCATCAGACCTTTGCATTTGTTCATTCTGCATTGTTTTCCGACTGACTGTACATTTGTGAAACCCTTAACAGTTTAGAATTACACTAAATACTATGGCAACCAAGATATACTCTAAACATGTAAGTGTAAATGCTAATTTTAATAAGCTCTGTTACAACAATTATATATATCCTTTTCCCAGTTAAGACTGGTAATCTATCTAGGAGAGGAACTTGTAAAGTCAATAATTGAGTCTTACCTTCTTACTGTGTCAATGAAGCAATGAAAAACTGCAGTGCTTAAAAAAAGGAACAAGTGAAATATCCTATTGCCCTTTCCTCTTTTTACCTACAGGAAGGAAATGTAACAAAAGAAAGCCCCAAATTGCTGAATGAAATTCAAAATATTTAATCTATCAAGAAATAGTACTTCTGACCTAAAGAAGTTTAAGCTGCTCTGCTTCCTCAGTATTTCTCTCTCGCTGTCTTTAAGCGTGTGTGTGTGTGTGTGTGTGTGTGTGTGTGTGTGTGTTTGATGCTCTTACAATGGGTGGTCTCTGGAGTTACTGTGTGGCTGTCTTGTCACAATCCCAAGGAGTTTGCCAGTCTTCCTCCGGGTAAAAGCCCCTTTCCTTCCTTGCTTCCTGTTCCAATTGTCTGCTGAGAGGCTTGTTCTGCTCCGTGCCAGTCCCCCTGCCTCCGCTAGCTTGCGTCAGGCTGGCTATTGACAGGCAAACACCAAAGCCATGGACTCATTTCTCGACACACATCTAGAGACCTCCTGCACCACACTGCCCCTCCTCTATCCTGCAGCTTATTTAACAAACCTTTATATCTCTTCTCTTATTGTGACACTGTGCCTAACCACAGAGACATAAGCAAAACAATAGACGTGAACATTGCACTGCTGACTTCTCATAAAATTGTGGTTGCATGGTTTCCTTAAACTCATTTACAATAAATGCTATACCAAGGCAGAAGGGGCAACACATTTACAAATAGGTTTTTTTTTTTTATGTACTTGTGTAATTGTATAGTTTTTATTTCATTTACTACTAAGACCACATTTTCAGACATCTGTAAGCCTGTTTTTGAGATAGCATATTTCTGCTTTCTACGATTCCCTTAGTGCTGTCTTGATAAAAATAGTGCATTTTGAGAACACAACATGATTTCCTGTGAGATTATGCTCAGATCTCTGCCAGAAATGATGTCAGAGGGGATAGCATTTGCTGAGAAGTCACACGCATTTTTCTTTAACTGTAGTTCCTCAAGTGAACTCACAATTTACTTGCTGTAATACATAATCAAAAGGATCAGGTCACATCATCTTTTAGTAAAAATCACACTGTCAAGAAAGAATTTCCATATTACCACATTTCCCTGCGGCCTGGCTTCTGTTGCAGAATTTAAAACTCAGCAAACCCTGTAGGGTCTGTTCAGTGATTGAAAAAGTTAGCTCAACTGAAATAATTGTATTTAATGGGAAAAGTGTTGGTTATAGTACTGAGCAGAATCGCACCTCAGTATAATGTGTATTAAGGAATGATTACAACAACTCTTAAGATTTACAGCATGCTTTATTATTCACTTTACCTTTGTTTTTTTTGCAGCTATAAAACAAATGTATTATTTGCAATAACCTTTCATGTTGCGCTTATTAACATGCTGCCAAGCAAGCCGGCCAACGGACACATTGCACATCTGAATAAACTTATAAAAGACATGACCTATTTTTACTGTCACCACAAACATTTTAGGTCTTCAGTTTGAGATGCAAATGTTAACTTTTTTTTCTTCTAACTTGCTTTGCATGGAATCCTCATTTACAGTCTCTCTTTTAAAACTATATTCACCTAATGGTTTAAACTTCCAGACACAATACAAAACTGTGACATAAAAAAACATCATAATAACAAAACCCTATTGTTTCATACTGTTTATCTCATCCAACCTTATTGTATTTCCTGTAAATGTTTTTCTAGCTATTTAGAGCGGCACACTGACAAGACAAAAAACCTCACACCACAACGTCAATACTAAATGCGCAACATTGTATGTGTGAAACAATATCTTGACCTTTCTGAGCCTAGATCTTAAAAATGCATGTTCATGACCTTTGTGGTGTAATGCCTTTAGCTGTGTCTGCTTAGGCTTTGAATGAGATGGACACTTTTTTTATCATAGAAACCAGTTTCTCCTTGAACTCCCGACACAGAAAGACATAGAGAATTGGGACCACGCAGATGTTTGTGCTGGCAAGCCAGAGGCTGATTTCCTTGGTAAACGTACTGCTTAAAATATTGCAGACGGTAAAAGAAGAATAGTTAACTTGTTGGAAAGTGTAAGGGATCCTTACAATATGGTATGGTCCAAATGACACAAAAAACACAACAACAACTAGAAATACACGGAGTTTGATCTTCTTCTGTGCCTGGTTGTTGCTGCTGCCAGAGTTCCGAAAAGACTGGATTACCTTGTTTGCAATGGAGATGTAGCAAACAGCAAGGACCACACTGACAATCCAGAAGAAAGCATTCTGGAAGATCACAATCACTTCATGGATTTTAAGTCCAACCGGTTCTTTCAGTATCATACAAGAGCTGATCTCTGTCATATTGGTCACCAATTTACTAAAACATATATTTGGTAAAGCTGTGCATCCAAAAACTGTTACCCAAATTAAGCCTGATAACACTTTGCTGAAGATCAGATTCTGACTAAACAACTTGCTGTTAGGTGTCATGATCTTGAAGAAACGGTCCAGACTGATACAACCCAGAAAAGCGACACAGACGTACAGTGCACTGTAGAAAACAGAACTGAGATAACATGAGAGAATGTATAATGTTTTCGGCACATCCCGCAAGTCTCGTGCAGCTTTGATTGGCATGATTAAGGTCATAATAATGTCAGCAGCCACCAGATTCTTCAGATACACCACAAAGTTAGAGGTGGACTTGAGGTGCAGAGACACCCAGGCTGCCACGCCATTCAGCAACAAAGCTAAGGGGAACATCAAAAAGTAAAGCGCTGTGACCACATGTTGGTTGTTAGGAAAGCTTTCACACTCCGACACATTGTGAGTTTTTTGATTCCATGTCATCTCTGCACCTGAGGAGAATGGAAAAGTTTAAAATACATTTTAGTAGCGGGTATTTAATATTGTCTTCATGTAGGCTATGCATCATGCATTTTAAACACACTGTCCATCTGAATAAGTGCAAAAATAATTTAAACCATTGACAATTTTTGTAATTTAATTAGTGTCACAGAGAAATCATTTAACAGCAAATCATTTATCTGAGTTAGCTTGTTATTCTGTTTTCTCCACTCACTCTGCTGCTTACTGTCAAAGGGAGGATCCACTATCCGGCACTTATCCAAGTCAGAGCTGCAGGCTAAGCAAAGAAAAGGGTGGTGTTTAGTACATGGTTGTGTAAATACATTTGTTTTTAACCAATCCTTTTATCACAAACTTTTTTAATTTTGAATGTATTTAACTTATACAGTATATACCTTTTCCCTAATATTTTAACACTCACTTAAAAATCGAATAAAAAAAAAAAGTATAAATAACAGAGACATTCTGAAAACAAATTCTCAAGTAAGGCTTTAATGTTATTTTAGACTTTAAAATCAGGTTAAGAAGTAACAATAATATTTGTCACTTGTCCAAATACTATGATCTACTTGTATCATAGTATGTTATGATATGTACAAATATTTGTCTTAGATTCAGCTATCATTAATACTACATTTTGAAAAAATTATACAAATAACATATATTCTGATATTCAGTACTTACAGTTGAAGACTTGAGTCACTCTAGTCAAAGGAAAAGCTGCAAGATGGACCTGACACTGTAAACTGACATGGTAGGTGTTAAGGAACTTAAGGATTTCCCTAGAAAAAACATCAACGATTCAGCTGTGGTAAGACTGACAATGTATCAGGACTTATGCAAAAACAGGGAAAACTCCCTGGTCCTTAGACAAAAGCATACATCATATGGCAGACAGCCTGCAGAGGAAACACCAATGAGAGATTGGATGAATGGAAGGTTTTGATTCAGGCCACCCCTGCTCCCTTTGTTATGCACATGTACTTTAGGCATCACCATTTCTAAATGAAGCTATAAGCATTTAATATGTATACATCCTCATTTGCACAGCAAATGTTCCTGTCCTAAGCTCTGAGCATCATTTAGAAAGCAAAATACGCAACATTTGTTTCCACACTCACCATCATTGTGTTGTTTGTAAGCAGTAAAAGCAAGTCAACTTTATCTCTGAGAGATGTTGATGATTTGTTTATCCTCATGTGTTTTTTAATACTTGTTTTCTTGGATGTTTGTTCCTGCAAACATTATAGAGCTGATTCTGCAGGAAGTGGCATCATTTGACCAAATGTCTCACAAATAGTCCCATAGGAGACACAGGAGCTTGTTGTTAAACAAAGAAGATGCAATATCTTCCAAGAAGATGTATATAGGAGGCTGGGTTTCAATTTCATTTCAATCTAATTAATAAAAAATATGTGGTATGGGAAAGTAACCGCAATTATTATTGGACTCTAGAATACTGAGGTGACCAACAAAGTGGGTGCATTGGTATTACATTTTAACTTTCATTTCTCGGCACTTGATACTATAAAACAACAATCAACTTTGACACATATTATATTACTTAGAAAGCAATTTATTGAGACCACAAAAAACAGAATACCAGAAATTCCTGGCAATTGGGCAAAACTCTTTTGTGGGAAGCTATTAAAGTTGAATTAACAAGATTTAAAGAGAATATTTTGATGTAACCATTCATTTAAAGACTTGAAATAGGTCGGAACTTTGTAAGATGCCATTGATGTTCTTGCAGCAGAAAGAAATACACTGAGTTCATCTGAATCACACTGTTCATTTTAATTCTGTAACGCTTTGGTAATATATATTTACTGAAACAATTGGCTTATAGTAACACTATATCAAAGTGACCCTTTCACAAGAAAATAAACAAATTACATCTTTAAATAAACATGTATTGATATAGAGGTCCAACAATAACAACTGAATATGGGAACAGAAAAGTGGGTAGAAAGATTAAATATAGCCTACTTACATTTAAAAAAGAACGCACAACTCTGAGACTTGACATAATGTGTGTGTGTTAAAATGGTTGAACTCAGTACATGTACATTTAGAAAAAGAAAGAATACATTTGCCTAGCGCTTTTATTATAGGTTGTATCTTACTGCTTTCTTTCTACCATGTTTCTCTCTCTTAATAGACCTTTAGTCTTAACACATGCTAATCCCTATCCGGCCACTAGAGGGCAGTACAACATACCGATCAATGCTGAAAGACTGCAACAGCCTAATGTGTGACTAAAAACATCATATTTATCTCTAATTTATTTGTGACTAATCATTATTCTGTCGATTTGGAATCATCTGCATTTTTACCTGAATATAACCCTACACAGATTCCTCGAGCTTTCATCAGTTCAACCAGCTTCTCTCTGTACTCCCTGCACAGGCAGATGTACAGAAGAGGGTCCAGGCAGGAATTAGTAGCAGAGACCCACAGGAACAATTTATGGATAATCGTCACCCACATTTTAACACAGTCATCAATTTCTTCATCCATTGTTACCGGAACACGCAAAACGTGAAGAGGCACAAAACACACGAAAAACACAAGAAGGATCAGGAAGACTCTCAGCTTGGTCTTCGTCTTTCCGTGGCTGTTGTTGCTCCCAGAGTTTCTGAACGATTGCAGGACTTTCAGGGTGATGCAGATGTAGCAAAACACAATCACTATGCTGACAAGCCAAAAGAGACTCTCCATAGATAGAACCACAAATGTGTTGAGAGTCACTCCAGCCGGACTCTTTAGGGAATCACAGAAATCTCCTGTTGTATTAACAGGATTCTGGTCTGTTAGAATGATAGTTGGGACGGCTGTACCACCAAATATCACAACCCAAACCAAGGTGGACATGACAAAACTGAAGATCACATTTTGTCCCAGGAACTTGCCGCATGGTCTAACAATTTTGAAGAAGCGATCAAGGCTGATAAGACCCATTAAAGCAATACTTGTGTACAAACAGCAGTAGAAAATGACATTAGAGTAGCGGCAAGCAAAAGCCCTTAACTGAATTGATGCTCCAGGTTGCATACTAGCTGCCATTAGCGGGAGCGTCAGGGTCAGCAGCAGGTCAGCAGCTACCAGGTTTTTCAGATACACTATGAAAGTGGATGTGGACCGGAGGTGCAAAGACACCCATGCTGCTACCCCATTCAGCAATAGTGCAATAGGGAACATGAAGAAGTAAAGGTAGGAGACCGCCATATCTACTGTCACAAGGCTGATAGATGCACAACCAGAGGAGAAGTTTGCTGTGTTGTTGGACTCCATCATACCATCTGGAATCAAAGAAAAACTTAATCAAAATTAGTTTTAACTTTTTGACAACTGTGATCGGACATTAAAACTGAAAATTCTCAACAGGTTCTGTAAGCAAGACCTACATCCAGATATGTTGCTTTTGATTGAATACATTTGGAAGTGAAATGAGTAGCTTTTATCAATTGCTAGAAGGGTTTATTGGTATTGATTTAGTGGTGTGAGTAAGATATATAGGGGGTTCAAAGCAAATGTGTCGCTGAGGTGAAGACCAGAGCGCTGTGTTATGTTTCTCCCTGCTCATGATTTGTTTAAGACTTAGAAGAACTACTGTTTTAAATGTTTGGTTGAACCTGATTTGCATTTGTCATTATGGTTTAAAAGACAATTGCTACTATGAATTGATTTTGAATGCTTAACCAGTGCATTTGAATGCATCCTTGACACTGAACCTGACACTTACACTCTTTACACTGACTGACAGAAGTTGTTGGATCTGTTTTCAACATGCTAAGTAAAGGTGAAAAACAAAAACCTAAAAACATTTTATAGTTGTTTTATCACATGTGTATACAACACTGAAATGCCTTTTAGAGCCTGGTTAGCAAAGCCCTCCTTTAACAATAGACATGTGTTTACCTTGTAAAAGGTTTTGATTTAGGTTTTATCATTTAGAGTTTTACCTGGATTTACCTTTTCAGTATATTGACAGCATGGGATAGCTGCATTTTTCCAAACATCATTACAGAAATTTAAGAACATAGATACAAATGTGGTTAAGTTATATACATTATATATATATATATATATATATAATTTAGACCATAGTCCACACACAGTATTAATGCTTAAGACAATGTCACTTTGAGAGATTTTACTGGTCAAGGCTAACTTAAGTTGTTCAGAATGGATACAGTTAACTATATCATATTAAAGTGATCATTATTCCCAGGCTATTACATTTCTAAATCATGTAGGCTTTCTAAACAGTTAGAAAGTTTGACTTATATGGAATATTCCATCAATCAAAAGTTTGCCCTAAAAAAGTGAAACAATACATTCTATGAAGTGACTCACCAGTATTGGTTAGCTCCTTCACTCCACAGCCTGCTAGATTAACACCTTTACAAAACACATGTCACAATGTCATCCACTTCACCACACAGATGCAAATCTATGAGTTGCTGTGGTCGGGAAGTGAGTTGCTGATGGGTCAAAGAGGATTCAAATCAAATAGATTTTGGTAAGCCATGGGTTATCAGGCTTCACTGCTTGAACATCTGTCCCAAGTCGCTCTACTCCAATGTGCTGTAGCTTGTAATTATTCTTTTGCTTTGCTCGTTTCATATTATATTATATATTTACTTGATTGATAAACTTCACTATAGCAAATTCAAATGTTTATTGGTCAGTTTATGAAATCCAATACTTATTGGATTGGATTTCAGGATTGATCTTTTCTGCACAAACAACATATTTTAAGTGCGTGTGACAAGTGATGTGAAAGTCCTTACAGCTCGTTAAGTGTATTTTTTCTATGTAAACTATACTTTCCCAGAGGGAAGAAAATGTGCATGATATCACACAACAGGCACAGCAATAAACCACATTGCCACTACAGTATATCCATATTTCCCCTTTTTTATTTCTATATTCATTTCTTTAAAACCGCTAAGCTCCAATGGTTTGGCAAGTGGTTGTAACATGAGGCAATAACGGTCAAATAACGCAGTCATTTGGAAACCCCTGTATCCTTTTTATACTTGCTCAGATAAGGATGGTTCTTAGTAGCAAAACTGTACAGAATTACATCTATCTACTGTATACAGTATGATTGTCCTGAAGAATCACTGAATGCTTACACTAAACAGCAATACCTTCATGCAGCATGCAAAAATTAACAGATCAGATCATTTAAAGGACTTTAATTTACAGGTTGACTTTTTTATTATAGGAATATAGTATATTGTTTTCAAAATGAGCAAAAATGAAAACATAGAAGAGGAACTTCGTGTAGTTATAATGTGGAATACAGAACTGAAAGAAAACATACCAGCGTTGGTTTTTCATGTATGAATCAACGACTGCAGAAACATGTACTACAAAAATGTTTAAAGTATTTTTACAAATGTTTCAACTTTGGCAATATATGTGTACTTTCCACACACAATTACTTAAAAGTTCATTGCTTTTAATAACAATGATAAAACTGAAAGGGATAGTGTTATAATCATTTTGTGATGATCAGCATGTTGATTATGACATTTAACGAAATATATTTTACCTACTGTATTTCTCTAATGATCATAGAAACAAAACAATTGTTTCCAATACTTGAAAAGAAGACATCATCACAGTACACACAGATACTATAAACAAAAGTCTTTATCATGTCCGGTGGATTTTATGTACAGACAGAAGAGTCTCTCAGATAGTGCTCACTGTGTCCTCTGAGCCCCTCCCTGTGAGCCTGCTGCAGGTTCCAGGAGCCAGTTGCAGGGTCTTGAACAAGGTGGTCCTGAAAGACTTACAGAGGAAAAAGTAGATGAGAGGGTCCAAAACAGAGTTTAAGGAAGAGAGGAAGAGCGTACTTTCCTTCAGCTGAAAGAAGAAGAGTTTGAGTTTACAATCAAAGAGAACCCCTTGGGTCTGGCTCATAGTGTACGGCACGCGGGCGAAGTGAAAAGGCACAAAGCACACAAAGAACACTGCCAGAACCAGGAACACATTAGCACTCATTTTTCTTTTGGCCTGGTGGGGTTTCCGAGTTGAGGCCCCACTTGGTGCTCGACTTATTGTCCCTCCAGTGCTGCGGGAGTAAGACCTGTACAACTCTTTGGTGATTAAAGTGTAGGATATTATCACCGTCACCAGGTTGCCCCAGAAAATAACTTGACAGACATGATTGACCACCTGGTGCCAGTACAGCCCAGCCTCTGTCTTCAGGTCCCCACACTTAAAATATGGAGACTTTGGTGTTTCACATGTCAGGATCACATTGGGCAAACAGAGAACGAGCAGAAAGATCCAGATGGCTCCTGAAAGCAGCTTGCGACGAACCAATCGAGCTGCATTTGTTCCCCTGAAGGGCCTGAGGGTCTTTATGCAGCGATCGATGCTGATGAGGCCGAAGAAGAGGATGCTGATGTACATGGTAAGGTAGAAGAGCACTGAGGAGACCCGACACACAAATATGCGCAGCCCAGTGGAAGCCATGTTGGAATCTGATAATACCTGCAGGAACACAACATTAAATATAAAAAAGTAAGATCACCAAGCATTTAAATACAAGCCATACTGTGCATTATATTTGTTGATCAGTTAACAACTTCATTATAACCCTCACTTTATCAAGGACTTTTCTATTTGCTATTTAATAATATTGTTATTTTGCAATTTATTCTAGTCATTTTACAATGTATTATAACTCAATTATGCATCACAACAATGGTTGCCAAGTTGTAAAAAGTAGTTTCAGTTTGTTATCTGTCTTTCGTTGGACATTATCTTCATCTTTTTAGCTGAAGAGTATCTGGTGCACAATCAATTTATACAATACTTCCTTTGAATAAAATGACCAAGTGAAGACTTGATCGATTATTTATTAATGATTATTCATTTATAATTGTGGATACCTAATATTTTCTAACAGGATTTTAGAAACTGAAAATCACCTGACCCTTAAATAATACCACTTATAAGGTTGAAATGTGTGTTTATAAGCCTCTATCAACAAGTTATTACCATCTATAACTGCAGAATGTATGCCCAATCCAAAGTAAAGAAGTATTTATCAATGACTTGAATATGTCTGGCTGACCCACTTAATGATGAAAGATGAAAACTAATCTGGTTAAATTGCCAATAATAAAGTAATATGTTACAACTTAAATAAAGTTAAAGTGTGCCTCATAAATGAAGAGTACCAGTTAAAACAAACCTTGAAAGGGAATGTGAAGGTCATGATGACATCTGCAACAACAATATTCTTCAGGTATATGATGAAGTGAGACTTTGAGGGGATGCGAAAAAACACCCACACAGCCACGCCGTTGAGCACAAGCCCCAGCAGGAAGAGAAAGGAGTAAAGAACCGGAAAAAACACGGTCTTCAGAAGGTTGTCACGGGAACAAGTGCTGTTGTTGAAGCTGTGACTGCCAGGGAACGGGGGGGAAGTTGTATTTGTCTCCATGAGTGTTGCCTGAAAAATTGAACGCAACTTTTGGTTTCTCATTATGATTTCAAACAAACAAAGATACCAACAACATTTTGACTTTGGAGTTAAGTCTGATAATTTCTTAATTAATTTGTCATGATAAAGTGAAGGATTTACTGTATATTACCAAATGAACAGAAGTTGGACAACACAAACATTATAGAGCAATCTACAGTAAGATAACAATGTGCATATGTTAAATGTATGTTGAAAAATGTCTGAAAAAAAATAATATAAAAAGCATTTAACCATATACAATTCCTAAAAGCAGTTTTTAAAGAGGTTTTTTATTACATTTACAATATATCTGACTATGTGCCTGACCTGTTAGAGGTGTTGATGTGAGTCAGTGAAGTCCAATCAAAATTCAAATGCAGTTCTTTGGTCCCTCTCTCTTTGTGTCCTCAACAAATGTGGTGTGACACTGACCCTCTGTCCAGTGCGTGTTTGTGCAGGAAGACTTTCTCTTTTTTACTTCTCCATTTTCTTTCCTGTCACAAGGAAAGACTGCAGACCGTCTACATCTATTTCAACAGACACAAATACTTTAGTTAAGTTATGTGTATGATTAAACACAAGTGAAACACAAGCAGAACATATCTGATAAACACCAACCAGTTTAGTCTGTCTTGTTTTGGGTGTTATTTTGTAATTCTGTTCTCCCTGTCTCTTGTCTTCCTTCCTGTGTTTTTCCTCCTGTGTCTGATTGTCTAATTGTGTTCACCTGTTGCCCTCGTGTTTCTATCTCCCCTGCTCGCTGTTTCTTGTCCTGTGATTACCCCTCTCTGTATTTAGTCTTGTCTTTTCCTGTGTTCCCCTGTCAGTTCATTGTTTGTCTCTCCTGTCTCCCTCCATGTTGGTCACGGTCAGTTTTGTGTGTTTATGCTACCTTGTGCTATCTATGTTTTCGATTCATGCCATGTTTTTGTTTATCAGCTTTTAAATAAAGCTCGCTTTTGCTGCTAGACCTTTTACCTTTTTTGTAGTCTGCATTTGGGTCCTACCTTTTCCGCGATCTTAACAGTGATCTTAACAGTGATCTTAACAACAAGCTAATTATTTTACATTTGGTTACAATTATTGTGTAATCTCCATTGCTTCTGCATTACTTAATAGAGTGGCTTAGTACACTTTTATGCATCCTTATATTTATATACATCAGGTACTTGAAATAACAGCATGAGTTAAATAATGAGTCCGTCAATGTTTGTTTTTACAGTATATGATTATTGCATTACACATTAACAGATTTCAGAGAATTAAAAACAGGAAATAGTAAGGGTCATGCAATATAAAAAGGATTTGTAACACCATGAGTCATTGAAGAACATCCTTGTTGTGTTCCTCTGCTAGGTGAACGTTTACTGCAGCCTATCCCAGCATGCACTAGGATAAAGCAATACTAATTGTTGCTAACTTTCAAGTGACTAAAGCGCAAATAAGACTATTACAAAAATACAATGCAATTCCTTTTAAACAAAAAACAGATTGGGAGCATATGGCAGTAAAACCCTTCTGTTTCAAAGTGGAAAAAATATAAAACAGTTTTTGGCTTAAATGCTACCAAAACATTCAATTTTCATTTTTCAAATATTCCTCTAATTTCTAATGTTTGTGAAGGTTTTTCACTGTGTGGTCTCTAAAACATGTTCATGTTGTGAAACAGACATTTGTTCCCATTTTTCGTGGTTTCACCCTTAGATCTAGAAAACATGAGGACACTTCCCCAAATTGTTATTAGTTATAACCCATTGCAAACATAGTCCTGTCCTGAAAAATATGGATTGTACCCAGAAGTTATGTTCAGTGTCTGATGTAAGAGCATAGTTTTCTCTATAATCTTGTTTGTAAAGATACAAACGTGCTGTTGTCACATCAACCATCACTCTGGGTGTAATATTGCATGTCACATGACCCTAAAGGCCTCCTGCCCTTCTTTCTATTGAGTGCGAGAGGAGTTAACACAGCAATGCCTCATTTACTGCGTCAAGGGCAAGATTGGCAAAGTCAGCAGAACTCACTTCCCAAATAAATTCTTATCTGAAAGTCTCTGCACATGCACATGCTCTTTCTGTCTAGGCTGTAGCCTTTCACACCATCTAAATTTAGTCATATACATGATCCTTCATATTTACATGCAGTCATGTTTCGCACAGCTATGATCTTTACACATCTGGGTCTGATCAGTAGGCTACTGCATCAATGCGCTCTCCTTGAGGACCTGACAGCACTGCTGCTTTTCAGTTTAAGACTATATGCATGTATTTTAGGTAATCTCTCTATTGTTCCACTTTTCTTCTTTCTATTGCTTCTATTCCTTGTCGAATGCCGATGGCTTCACCTCAGGTCTGATATGAGTTGGTCAAGCAATCAATCCATTTTCTATGTTTGATAAGCATGCTCTAATATCATTTTTATCCAGGAAAGGGAACACTGTGTAACCCTACTTCTTGTAATAAAGTTGTAAATTTACATTAATCATTTGCAAAAAAGACACAATCAAATTGTGTGTGAAGGCACAGTTGCAGACACACACATGCAGACATAAGCTGCAATATAAAGTATGCACACGTACAAAAACACACATCCTTTTCAGCTCTGTTCCAGACAGACAGGAAGAAAGGAGGGAAGGAAATAGAGAGAACGTAACACAAGACTTGACTGGATTTCTATTTAAACCCATCTGAGCCCTGTCAACACACACACACACACACACACACACACACACACACACACACACACACACACACACACACACACACACACACACACACACACACACACACACACACACACACACCCCTTGACCTGCCAATCTCAGACCACATGCCTGCTTAAAGGCAGCTACTGTGGCGATGATGTAGCTGACGAGTGAAGGAGGAAAAAACTTCATTTCCTCTTTGCATGTGGGGTATTAGCTTTAGTGGGCCTGCTTTGTGCAAAAATAACCCTGTCTTTACATGGCCTTTGGAGAGTATTTTTTCACAACAGTGAATATGAAGTTATGGAAAAGGTTATGGAAAGAAACTCTGGTGTTTGAAGTCAAACATCAAGCTAAAAACAGACACAGAGCTGTAACAGCTGTGGTCTAAAAAACAAGTTTGATGCGGGTGAACTGTGACCCCTGACCCTTACAAACAGTCCACACTTGATTAAGTTGTCACTGTGACAGGTAGGAAGATGTAAGACTAGGAACTTATTACCTCATAGCGCGAAAAACGTAACCAGGGTGGTCCTTGCTTGTGGTTTGTTTGTGGCTGTCTTTGTCTTTACTATGTGTGAATGTTTACGTGTGTACATTTAATTAGCAGGCTTTCAAATTAGCTTCCACTCGGATAGTTGAAATGTGTGGGCCACACTTTGTTTTGACAGTGTAAGGTTTCCTTGGCTACTGCTGCTAGTGTGCTGTTCAGTGTAGGTTCCAGCGAGTCTGCCTCCCATATGGTAGTCCACATGGACAAATCCATAGCAGCTCATACAGTGTGGAGGGGAAGGGGAATATAACCAAAAAGAAGTGTGAGCCCAAGTGATTCTAGCGTTTATTGAGGCTGAAACCACATTTACTGTCATGTACCATGAGAGTGTAAAGAATTATTCATAGCCGATGATAATAGTGTATTGAAATGGTCGGTTTATCCTACAATGGCTCCTAGTTTCACTTCTTTAGGGGCGTTGTGAGGGCTTTACATCGGTAACTGCTGACTGAAGTACATTCCTTCACTTCTCATGAGCCCCATGTGTCCAGTATGGGTGTGTTGACCGTCTGTGTCAAAACTGCAGACACCTACACACACCCAAACACACACACACACACACACACACACACACACACACACACACACACACACACACACACACACACACACACACACACACACACACACACACACACACACACACACACACACACACACACACACACACACACACACACACACACACACACACACACACACACACACGGCGTCTGAGCTTTAGTTTCTACCGGTGAATGATGTAGTTGATTCCATCTTGAGCCTCATTTTTATTGCTCACATCGATGTTTTCCTAGCAACTGCTTTTATTTGGGTAGTGCTACAAATCACTGCTCATCTCTTCGGTCTGGCATATCCATCAGTGATCAGTGAATGACCTACTAAACTCAACCTGGCCTCTTTTCACAAATATATCCCTCCAGTTCGACACAAAATGTAGTTGTAATTTTAAACTGCATATATGTTTGGTGCAAGTTCTTGTAATTTTGCAAATATTAAGTTGGAATAATAACAATTGATCAAATCACTCAAGGGTCTCATACAGTGACAAACACACCCAATCGCCTAATTTCACATTCCTCAAGAATGTGTAAGGGTTTTCCTCTTTATAGCTTTGGTTTTATAGCTCACAACTTTAATCTCACTGATCTCATCTCTACTTTACATGTCAATGCGACAATTGTCATAGGAATTTGTGTGAATGCTCAAAACTGTTTTGCAATGGAAAACTAGCTCAAAGCACTACCACCCTGTGGTGAGGCAGTGGATGGTCACCTTGGTAATGAGGAAAAGCAGGAACCGCTTTTTTTGAGGGCCTCTGGCACCTGTCAGCAGTGGCATTCCTCTTTTAGATTCTCAACCTGGGTGCTGATGTTTGGCCGGAGAAAGCAGGATTCAGAGCTGTGGCATGAACATTTTGAAAAAAAGGGATAACGGCTCCCTTTGAGGGGCTGGCCGGTCTAAGATACCTGGCATATTTGACAGGTTGTCTCTGTTTGCTCAGCAGATACCTGTGTGCACACAGAGGGGCAGCCGATAGACCAAAGGACAAGGGCAAATGTGTCAGCTTCAGCTGTTAATACATGTGTGAAAGTTCAACGTCATGAAAAACTAGAAGAGAGGAAAATACTGTGAATGCAATTTCTGAGCCCATAAGCGATTGATTGGAAAAAGAAGCCTCTGGGGAAGAGGGGCTTGATTTGGGGGGTTCAAGGGATATGTAGATCAAATGGAATTGATGAAAAAAAAAAAAAATGGAAACTGACTTTCTTTATGAGCTAACGTGTGTCTATACCCTGCCTTAATTCTGAAGAGCCATAACTAAAACCCTGTAAGGTATTTTGCCGGAACCAAAGTATTTGTTTGTGAAACTAAGACATTCCAATTGTTTTCTTGAAACTAAATATTAAAACAATATGTCAGAAAAGTAGGTGATAGAAAACTGCTTAAGGGAATATCTACAGCAACTTCTATGATTCAAGAAGCAAACGTGACTTTAGTAACAACCGGTGAGCTATAATGAGGGTCTGTTTTTCCTATTATATCATCGCATCATCTGAGGTTGGTGGGTGCCATTAAGACATTCATGTAGAGTAGGAAAACCACAGCAGGAGGTTTAAATGATGTCATGTAAATTGACTTCACTGTGGCACTTGATGTGGACATGTTTTGAAACCCTCACATTTAAACCCTAAATAATTTAGAAACAGTTTAATTATTAAAGCTTTTGATGCCATCTCTTGGTTCTCATTGGGACAACAGGATATGAGACTTTTTTTTTATTTGTGTTCTATTTTTATAAATGTTCAATGTGTGAATACATGACAATAGGTAAAATATATTGTCATTTAAAAGGTTAAGAGATAATTACATCACAGCTAACACATTTCTACAAAATTGTCTGTATGGGAAACACATCCTCGAGTATCTGAGAAAGCTTTTTCACAGTGCTGTCCAAGTCTAAGACTCTTGCTCCTGTCTCGTTGTTTTATTTATAGGTGTTTAGTGTTTCCTCAGCGGTGTTACAGCTCCTCCAGATTGCATCTAAATTACACATTGACTTTACTGCAGAGTGGTAAATTAAACTTTATTTCCAGAAGCACAGAGGAAATGCTGACCCCATATGTGTCTGAGTGAAGGAATGTAATTTGCAAATTCCTGACTTTCTTTTCACAACAGACCTCCAACTTTGTGTTCTTGTCCTGGTAACATTTCAAAAAAGTACGAGAAACTATCAAACAGTAGAAATACAGAAGACTTCATTTGCACAGCTGGGGGAAGAGAGAAGTGTACGACATTGTTCCCTCATTTCAGTAAAGATGTGCAAGCTTCAATAAAAAAAAGACTCATCCCACTTAGCTTTACTAATTTATCAGTGAACTTTGTATCGTGGAAAAGCTAAACCTGTCAGACTGAAACTTCAGCCTCTGCTGTAAAGTAGCAGTGCCACAGTGTTGATGCAGCCTAATTGGGTGAGCTGGCTTGTTTAAAAGCTTCCCCCCCCCCCTTTGAGACTCAGTCATTTAAAATAGCTTTGATGTTTTTAGTTTGGTGTTTGCGTGACTGAAGTGAGGAAGGTTAGGTATACAGCAGTGTCCTCCAGCAGTCCACCTGGTTACTCTCTGGGGTCTAAAGGACCACATCTGCACCCGATCACTTCTCACAACCCCCACTGATGTACTTCCACTGCCCTCAGGACAGAAACTGAGGGATGTGGTCCCATTAAAAAGTGTATCCCATGCTTTAGGATAAACATACAAAACCTGGGTGCCTTTCTTTTTATTTTATTTATTAGGCCCTTCTTAGATTTAATGGTTGCAGTATCCACTTACTGTTAGCTTTGGACAATTTATGGTTACAATTGGTTTGATTTATGATCACGCCTTTGTCCTTATACCTGGCTCCTTAAGGCTCACTTTTGACACTAACAGGGAATATGTGTAGAAGACAAAAACCTTGAGGGCTCTCATTCAAGTTGAAAAATTACACCTGAAACTTTCCTTTACCTTTCTTATATGTTTTATATGTTTTATGTTTTATATATTTTCTATACGTGTTATGCTATTGGTAAAACAGCGTCTTCTCTGGGGAAGAAAGGGTTTGAGAAACTTGGAACCAATATCACAGCATGACACATCCTACCTGGGAGAGAGGTGCAAAGATGAATCTTTCTTACTTGTGGTCAGAAGGTGGGTGTGTGGATTCTGAAAAGCTGGTGTGAAATTCCAACAACACCAGAGGTACTTAAGGAGATGCCGATATACTGTACAAGCAAATGTGTGTGTGCATCAGCAAGACCCGGGGTGTAACGGAAAACCCACTTAGGTTATTTGAAAATAGCTTCCCAGACATAAGCTTGGATTGCAGCAAAAATGAAGTAAGTGCTTCACTTCATTTTCTGGAGGATTTTACTAGTTGCCAAGTTTGCAGCATCAAAAATAATAAGACAGACTCGCTGAGCTTACAGAGAGGTACTGTCTCAGACTGCTGAGCTCCCAGGCATCCTCCCTTGAGATCTCAGTTTCCATGTTCAACTTTAAGTATGGAATTCCTACCACAGAGAGAAATACATCTCACCCTTCTCTTGTTTTTCTCGTCTACCGACTTTATCGTCACTTTTCTCACATAACTCTAAATCTTCCTCAGTTTGTCATAATTAATTCAGGCATTACTCTAAACCAGATATATGAAAACATACATTGCACATTCAATTTAAGTAGAATTCCTACATTTCAATATCACTATCAATCTTGACGGTTAAGTATCATATTGAGAACTAATTCAATTCCAACTGAGAAATAGGGGCCTTGAATGAGTAACATGTATAAGATAAAATAAATATAAATAGATATATAAAAATCACAAAAGAAATTGAGAATATATTTGACTAGAATCACTGACTTGAGTGACTATACAGATGTGGCCTCACATTGGTTCCTGGAGTGGAGATGGACAGCTTTGCTGTTGGATGGAAACATGGAGAGTACTCAGGCAGGAATTGCTGGTTGAACAAAGCATCTATTGTTAATTTTTCCCTGCAGTTTGACAAATAGTAGAAACGTTTTGGAGGTAAAGGTAAAGGTGGTCTAAAGTTGGCAAAATATAGGTAATTACATGTGAAAATCAACGAGCTGCCTCCAGGAAATATTGCTCAATTTGATCTCTGTCCCTTGGAGAGTGAACTGTGAGGTAATGAGGACAATATTTGCAGCAAGAAGGCATTTGATCATGTGCACATTTTGTCTGTTTTTCCACAATCTTTGAGGTGGCCAAGGAGTGGCCACAGTTTTAACTACCTCATGGTGTAAAAACAGGTTTTGTTTATTCATCTTGTGAAAGGGCCGTGGTAGTACAGCTCTTAATATTACCATGTCTCACTTTAACAGCTGCGACCAGACCAGAAATTAGGTTCAGGAGAACAGCTTATTTGACCTGGTAAAGGGGACCTTCATACAAAAAAAACACCATTCCTTTCAGCATCCTCTTATAAAACCATATTTTAAATAATATGTGTTGAACTGTAACTCTTTTACTTTAAAGACCCAAGGGGACAGGAGCAAATGGGAGAAACGTACAAATCCTCATAAATATCCAAGTTAGTGGACATTATCCAAACATGAACTGCAAAACCAGAACTGAACAAATAAACTCACCATCCACAAAGGATGAATGATGTGAAGAATTAACTGTCTTTCAGATTGAAGAGCCATAAATAATATAGTGGTAATTAAACATTAGTGTTATTTGTGTGTGGTTGCCACACATCTCCATTATAAAATCAGTGTTCTCTTAAATCATGGAGCAAGTAAGTCTACATTCCTAAGTTTGTGAAAGAAAATTCATTTTCTCCCCATGTCTGTGTCGGCCATATCACACTACTGTAGACTGGCTCGAAACTTTGGAGAAAATCTCAAAAATAGATTTATTGGAAAATATACACCTTAGGACTGACGACTGCCCTTCACCTTTTAATGACAATGTAGCTGTTAGGTATATGGAGCCACTTTGAACTAATTACTTCCTGTTTGATGATTAAAACTGTGCTTTATACTCCGGCATCGTAAAAAGACTGTAACAAACCCTTGTCAGAAACATGTGCAATATGGCACGAACCAAATATAAAAAGATTGTTTATAGAATTGAATTTAATATTTATATAAATCTCGACAACATTCAGTACAATTAATAGATTTAAAAGCTTAGATTAGATTTTATATTTGAACCGATGATTTTTTTATGGGACACAGAATTGATTAATTATCTTGTTTGTTTGTTTTGTTTTCTCTCTTGTTTTCTTGATTTATGAGGCTTTGCAAAAAGGAAGTTATTGCATCATTTAAATGAGCATTATTACAGGAGATTACCAATTGGGGCAATTTACTGAGAAATGGGTTCCAGTTGTTTCCTTTAAGGCATAGGAGTGCATTTGTCGCATGTAATGCCTTTAAAAAGGACTTTAGTAGTTAGATCATTGCTATATAGTAAAGCATCTCACTCTCACCAAATGTCATTGTTTTAGTTGTTGTGCTGCATGTAATGTATTTCTATCTTTTCTCAAAATATGAGTTTCAAAAAAGGAGTACATCCCTTTTCCCCCTTTCTGTCTCAAACATTTCCATTATTTCTCTTTTTAATTTGTTGGAGGGTAGTAAAATCAACACTTAGTCATAAAAATTAAAAGACTCCCCTGTAGGTCTTGCAGATTGAAGAGCTGGGTGAATAACTATTTTAACAGCTGGGGAGTTAGAAGTGTTTGTGTCTGGAAGGTTTCTACTGCTACCAGAGCCATGACCTTCTTCTTGTAGGGTGAAGTACAACTGGATTATCCTAATGACCTTCATTACAACTGCAATGTTAATGGCATACAAGCACTAAGAGCCAGTTATGTGAACTTTTAACAGTGATGTTTCATATGATGCATGCTTTATTGAAAACAATGTTGGTTTATCAAATAATTAAATAAAACATAAAAAAGACATGAACCATGTTTTCTTTAGAATTTTATTTTGTCTCTCATACTGTTAAAGTAGATACTACAAATAGGTACATATACTGTATTATTACAAATGAGCATAATGTATAACATTACTGTATATTCTTGTGTACAACACAATACATTGATAGGAAAGTGTGTTTTTGACCAATACACTGCACTGTGAATAAACATAATACATCTGTCTTAAACCTGTCATCAAAAAGTATAATACAGAAATCAGGTGTTATAAAGGTCCATGCAGATACTATGTATCCAGTGTAAAACAAGCCTCCTGTTCAACAAATCTGTTTACTTCCACTGTAACATCTGAATAGCTCTCGAAAGATGCTTTACCATATACAGTACTCTGCCTGTCTTTTTCATTTGATGCTAAACAACAAATCATGTGTCGTGACAACAATGACATCTGGCCAATATCTGAAGGGAATAAAAAGCCTCTTGGGATAATTATTTCTTTCCATCAATCTCTTACACACTTTTTTCTCTCTCCCTGTATGTATTGTAATAGTATCCCCATGCGCAGCCAGCAATGCCTGGTCAGAGAAGTCACTTTAAGGTCGACTCATTCACTGCCTGTTTTGCTCCCATGAGAACCACCCCAAATGAGAACCACCTATGGTTTTCCAGATCCAAAGTTAAAACAACAACTTCCCTGGCTTTTCACAAAAAGCACGTTTTTTTTCCTATAAAATCTCTGCTTAGTTTCTGTTCTGTTAATTGTATTGATCCAAATTAGTCACTTTTTTTAACAATGTTCCTGAAGCCTTAATCATCTTTAATCCACATGTGAAACGTTGCACAAGTGTCTGTTGATGTTTACTCTTGGTCGTGCCATAGTCCTCCATTGGTATTGTCTTTTTCTCACAATATTCGCACATATGTGACCTTGGAGTCTGTACCCAGGAGGTTCTTGGCCTGGCACTTGTATGTGCCAGAGTCTGAGGCTTTGGGCCTCTGAATAATAAGTGTGCCCTGAGGGTGGAGCAGTTCGCTACCCATGGGCCGACCCTGGTCTGCCGCTGACAGAACTGAATGATCGGGCAACTCCCAGATTATCTCTGGTTTGGGGATCCCAATGGCGGCACAGTTGAGCTGAATAGGTATCCCGGTCACTCCCCTCACAATGGGCGGTGGACCTGTTGTGATCCGCGGAGGGTAGGCGATGATGATAACAGGAACAGTGAGCACAGCCTCCCCAGCACTGCTCCGAGCCCTGCAGATGTAGTTCCCTTGGTCGTGGATAGTTGTATCCTGAACAATCAAAGTACCATTCTGTAGTACCTGGAAGCGCCCAGAGACTTGAGGCTGAGTAAGAATGTGGCCACCAGGAATGGTCCAGTAAATGTGTGGTCTTGGATTCCCATCAGAAAGACAATGAATTAAAAGAGGTTCTCCAGCAGCACTGCGTATTACGCCTCTAGGTCTTGTAAGGATGTGAGGCTGCCCAACATCCAAAATAATTAGTTTCTCTATGTAGCCCATGAAATTCTTTGCACCACAGCGGTACTTCCCCGCATTCTCTTTGCTAGGGTTGTAGATGACTAAAGTCCCATTTTTAACTAGGGGATGGCCACTAGTCAACCGTGTTCCATTTGGCAAAGTCCAACTGATCTCTGGCATTGGGTACCCACCAGCAGAACAGTTTAGCACTGTGGTTTTCCCAATGCGAGACACAACACGTTCGTTGAAAGGGTTTTTGAAGATTGGCCTCCTGAGAATACTGCTCACCTCGAGCTGCACCACCATTACTGCCTCTCCTCCATCATTCCTGGCCATGCAGATGAACTCAGCTGTATCAGTTGGCCGCACATTACGAATCTCTAATGTCCCATTATGGTGGACATTAATCCTGCTGCCAAAGTATGGTGCTTTTATAAAGATGTTATCAGGCATAATCCAAGTGATACTAGGCATAGGATCGCCATCAGCATTACAGTCTATTAATTTCCTGGAGTATTTGGCAGCGACATCTTTGATTACTGTTCTGTTCTGCCGGTAGCCATTAATGACTGGTGGATTTCCTTCCATATCAAGCTTGTAGACTTTTCTATTTTCTCCAGCAGGGTTTCGAGCCATACAGATATACTCTCCAACATCAATAAGCTTCACATCCCTAATATCCAGCGAGCCATTGACATGCATGAGGTAGCGTTCATTAGATGCTGCAATGACATCGTTGGTGGGCAACATCCACAGGATTTTGGGTTTGGGCTCCCCAAGTGCTTCACAGTCAAAGCGGATGTTCCCTCCAGGCTTCACTCTTGCATATGTCTGGCCAGTTGAACGTATCCTTGGGGCAGCAGTCACCACGGTTATATGTAAATGCATCTCATCCTTACCCACCTGGTTCTCAGCATAGCATGTGTAGTCCCCTTCTTCTGACATACTGACCTGGAATAGCACAACAAAGCGATGTCAATCTTTTGGATATTTGTTTTAATCAAAATGTAACATCACATGTTATTGCATACCTGGTTTAGGTAGAGAGTTCCATTGTCAAAAAGTGTATAGCGCCGTGCTCTTCCTTGTCCACTGCTAGCATCAGATTGAAGAGCGCTGTTGACCACTGTACCGTCTGGTAGACCCCAGGAGATCTCTGGCTTTGGTGCTCCTGATGCTTTACAGTCAACCTTAAAGTCATTACCGAAGGGTACCTTCTTCTTTCCATAGTGCTTCGGCTCTATCTTGGCTGCCTTCATTGACACACTGACCTTCATAAGATGGAGATCATCACCAATCTTGTTTCGTGCCACACAGAGATAGTCTCCAGCATCTTTATCACTCATAGCGGTCACAATAAGAGTACCATTATCCAGGACCTGAATTCTACTGCCCATTCTGAAAAAACAAATGACATAAAATAGACAGACTTAGTACAAGGGGAGGAAAGAATAAAACCTAATTTAATACAAGCAAGCACCAATCACCACAGTGCATGGCAAGCACAAATTACACATACTTTTGTCACAGTGTGGGTATCTTTTCTGCAATAAAAGAGGCATTTTTATTACAAAACAGTATCAGTAAACTTTCATTCCTGGCTATACTTAAATGAATTATGCTTGCAAAGATTTAACATGTCTATGTTTGTTGTTACCACCTCAAAATAATTACAAAGCCATGAGAACAAAATAAAATCTGTTCTCTATGTTAGGGGGATAAACCAAGAGTCAATACCAAAGTGGAATAATGACTTAATCCTGTAGCACAGAAGTATATCCAAAAACAATAAGCCTGTTTTGAAATGAGGGATCCAAAATGTTAGTTATGTCTCTTTTAGCTTTTAGTTATAAGTTTGCTGTAAATGCTATTCTTCTGTGCTTTACTGCCACTGATCGAGGATTTTTCTTTTACCTGTGCTCCTGGTCCACTATAGCTTTAGAAGGCAGTCTCCATAGGATTTGGGGTTTGGGGTCTCCTGTTGCTGAACAGTTCAGTCTCAGCTGGTCCTCAAAGAACAACACAGTCACACGCTGGGATGTCTCCACTATTTGAGGTGCAGACTCTTGCCTCTCTACTGTCAGGGTCACAACCCTCTTCTCTGAGCCGGTAGAACTGGTAGCAATACATTCAAACTTGCCACTGTCTTTTGGAGTCACATCCTTGATGTGTAGGGTTCCATTTACATACACTGATATCCTTGAGGCAGGTCTGTTAGATTGTACCATGGAGCCATCATTGAGGACCCAGTGGATAGCAGGTTGAGGGCTGCCTTGGCCAGTACATGGTAGCCACAAATGTTGGTTTACACCTACTTTTACCTGCTGCCGTTTCTCCTCAACAATACCTGGGGGAGATGCCACCACCTGCAGACGGACTGTAGCAGTATCAGCCCCAGCTGGGTTACTGGCAATACATTTATAATGACCTCTGTCATAAACAGACACCTCCTCAATGACCAGAGTCCCGTCAGCAGACACTGATACCCTTCCCTTCTCTGTGTTTTGACCTTTGACCTGGGTTCGGTTGGCCAAGATCCAGGACAACATGGGTAGGGGGCGACCCTCTGCTCTACATTTCATTTCAACAGTGTTTCCTGCATGAGACTTTATCTCACGTATTTTTGGCTCCAGGATGCGTGAGGGGTAGGCCACCACAGACAGGGTAACAAAAAGTTTATCTGATCCATACTCATTCTCAGCTAAACAGATGTACTGGCCACGATCCTTAATGTTGGCATTCTGGATAAACAGCGTACCATTGCTCAATACCTCAAACTTGCCCATCTTCCCCTTAACAGTAACGATGTTTCCTGAAGGAGAGAGAACAATATGTTATTCTAAGCAACATGAAAACATACCATTTCATAAACAAATGTAATTTAAATTGTTGCACCATTAATTAAATAGATACAAATTCAAAACACACAAAAACCTATAGAACCTCTTTAGGGGAGCATCTTAAAACTACCTTCCCTTTTATGATTTGTTTTTACTTCAGTATGTTTTTTTTGTTCATTTCGCTTTTTTTGTTGTTTTCACATTTCACATTTAAATGACGTTTTCACCTTCCATTAATTAAATTGCATATGTACAGTACCTGTGGTTGAGGAGAAGCGTTTCCAAGTTATAGCTGGCTCAGGATTTCCAACCGCCTCACATGGCAGGAAAGCATCAGAGTTGGATAACACGGTGAAGCTAGCTGCATTGCCCCCAACTATCTTAGGTTTGTTGGTCATAATATTTGTAGTGGGTTCAAAGCCAGCAGTATTGGTACGTGTAGCTTCATTGCCAGTGACACGATCATGAGCACTCGAGATGTCATAGTGTGGGCCTTTGTTGTTGTTTGGTCCCTGTTCATCTGTCAGGATGGTCATTGCATTAAGTTCTTTATCGGCAATGTCACTGGCACCACTACTCAGCACAGTTGGTCTTATTTTCCTCACTGGTGGTCTAAGAGTGGCGTGACCAGTGTTACTCTGTATTGGTGTTCTCTGCACTTTGGTCCGAGCGGTTGTGTAGGGCCATTTTTTTGTGGTAATTGGCATGAATGAGGTGGTAGGGGTTAATGCAGTTGAAGGGATCAAGGGTGCCTTGGTTGTAGTAAAGGCAGATAAACTGCTAGATGTGCTCCAATCAAATTCCTCATTTAAGTCAGTCTCCTCCTTTGATGTTTGGTAAGCAGAAATAACTACTGGAGCTCTGTCCTCTTTCCTAGATGGTGTATAAAGGGGGTTGTAAGGTGAAAAAGTATGTTGTGGCAGTGTGGTTGTCTCCATTGTAGTTTCCAAAGTTGTAATTAAAGCCTCAGTTGTGCTAGTAGGGTTTAATTTAGTGATTGCAGGTTTCTTGAAGGGCCTCCTGCCCCTGAATGGCCTCCTTCTACGACCTTTTTGTCTTCTTGTCCCACCAGGCGTCTGTCTGAATACAACCAAATTATCAGGAAGTCCCCCAGACCCAGATGATAAGTCTTCATCAGTATTTTCAAGTAAAGGTGGTTTGACAGGAGGGGGGGAAGGTAGAGTCTGTGATTTAGGTAGTGTTTCAGCAGTGGTGGCAGACTTGGAGGTATAATGTGTGCTGGGAGTGGTTAGATGGTGAAAGCTAGGTTGCAGTGTTGTTAATTCAAAGACTGCAGAGGTTAAATCTCCATAGTCATCATCTAATGAGCCCTTTTTGCCTTCTGCGTGTCTGGGTGGGGACTCAGTCTCAGGGTCTGATAGGAAGTTTGCAGTAGTGGTCGGCAGAGCAGCAGGGGTCGTGGTTGGCGTCACTGTTGTAGTGTCAACTGTAGTTATTGTTTTTTGGGTGTTAAGTGGCTTCTTAAGCCTGCCATGTATATTTTCCCTCTCTCTGCCTCCAAACACCCTGTTCCATGGAATTCTTCCACGGATAACATTTGAGGCGATTGTAGTAGTGGTTGTGCTGGAGATTGACTCTTCCTCATTTGTGGTAAAAAATGGATCTATTGTAGGGTCAAACTCAGGGGCATCAGCAGAGGTTATGTAACCACTAGAAACTTCTGACTTAGACTCAGTGTGGGTGAATGGAGAATTTGAAGTAATGTAATAGTTTGTGGTAGAAGCTGCAGAGGAAGGTCTCTCTGTCCTGTGTAAAGATGAATCAGATGGAGCTGTTGGTGTAACCATCTGCAAATCAGTGGTTTCGGTCTTCTTTTTGTCTTCATCCCAGTCACACGCTGAGGGCAAAATGAAGAAAACATGAAAAGACAAGAAATATATACAAAAGATTAGCTCAAGAAGTATACACTAAAGAAAAAAGCATAAAGTGAATGATGACAATTCACAAAACAAGGTTCCTCACCTGTGGTCAGTTCAATTCTATATGGCACTGTGGACTTCCCTTCCTTCTTTACTGAGGGTTGTTTCACTTTATTGATGAAGGACTGTATGTCAGTGATCCTATTTGGTTTAATGACCCTCCGGCGGCCATGAAAGGTTCTCCTGCGCCCCCCACCTCTGCTGTTCTTGTTTGGGATGATTTGAATTTGCTGACGGGAGATGATGGTTGATCCGGGCGGCAGACGGGGGGATTTGATGGTTTGGGTAGTGTGGAAGGTTATCTCATCTTGATGTCTCTCTGTGGTGCTGACGGCTGTGAATGTTGTCTGGCTTTCTGGGTCTGTAGATGTGTGAACAATGAGCTCCAATGGTCCTGGACCATCCATCATGGGAGTAACATGAGGGTCCGTGGTAAATGAAAGCGACGTCCCAGTTGACGTCTCTGACTCTGCAGGTTGTGCTCCTGAGAACTGGAGCTGTGTTTCTTGGGACGTGTCAGTCACAGTAAGTTGGAGTGTGACAGGGTGCCTGTTTGAGCCTGGCTTGGAAGTACTTTCCTTAGCATAAAAATCTGTGGTGTCATCAAAACTTGAAAGCCCTGTGTTGAGTAAAATTGTGCTATGTGGTGTTGCTGCGTCACTCTGTGTGTCCCTTTTTCCTGATGGATTGTGTGTAAATGTGGACTTGATTGGTGTCGAATCTGACTGCATATAGGACTTTGTTGTAAGTGTGTTTGTGTTTTCTGTCACGTGACTTGAATCGATAAGATTATTGACTGTGGTTTCCATGCCAAATGTTTGATGTGCCTCCATTGTTGCTCCATTACTATCCTGACCTGCATGAGTAGTTGTTATAGTTTCAGGAAGCCTGTTCACTTGTCCAATCATCATACCCTTTTGTGGATTTTCTGTGGTTGCTTTGACTATTCTTGGCAGATGAGTTTCACTATGAGCCTCACCAGAGCCAATTTCACCATCACCAGATATGATGGTATTCAAGTGATAGTATTGTATCCCCTCTTCCTCTGCGCCAGCCTTTATTCGCAAACCATCTTGAGCCTTTTTCATAAATTCAGCAAATTTCTGCGGATCCACTTTCCTGGAAGATTTATCAAACACCCTATTACTCCAGATGCGTCTGTTGCTGACTGGGCCCTTCCTTTTCTTTCCGAGTCTACCTCCAGCACCTACCCTAACCTGTGACCTGAGTCTGGGGTAAGGCCGATCTGAGGTAATGGTCCTGGATTCCTGACTTGTTCCGTCCGAGGGACTGGAGGAGGGGATCTCATTGAGAGTGTCTGTGTTTTCAGTTAGGCTAAGGTAAACCTTGTCCTCCATTTCCAGCCCGGATCCTTCACTGTCCAAAACTGTCACCCTTTCAGATGTTTCTCCAGTCACTGTCACCTGAGACACGAGCAGATCAAATCCGAGGTGATTCGAAACTAAACATCTGTAAAATCCACTGTCCCTTGCTGTGAGACCATTAACCAGCAAGGTTCCATTATCATACACTTTTCTGTTCCCATGAGAACTGCCCACTACTGAGTGGTCAGGGAGTATCCATTGGAGCGACGCCTCAGGACTTCCTGAGGAGCTACAGTCAAAAAACAGATTTTCACCAAGTGGCTGTGAGAGTTGGACACCGTTAACATCAGATTCTTCCACGTCGGGGGACAGGACTGTCACTCGAAAAACAAGCACATCTGCATCCAGGTAGTTTGTGGTGATGCACCGGTAGAGACCAGTGTCTGAAGCATCTGCACCCCGTAGAGTGAGCTTCCCCTCAGCAGTGATTATGATCCTCCTGTCATCACTGGAGAAAGGAGCTCTGACCTTACTTCCATCTGGTAAAATCCACTCCAACAAAGGCTTTGGCTCACCCTGGATTTGACAGCTCAATTGCACCACACCACCTACAGTACATCAAAATCAAATAAATGTTTTAAAAGGACAACTATAACACATTTTCTTTTTGGAGTTATTTTTTACCATTTGAAATGCTCAGTAGATAGGTATGCATCAGTAACAGTTTCATTATAGAATCAATTGAAGGTCATATCAACAAAAGCTAATTTATTTAGCATGAAATTCTTACCTGTAATTACAGTGTATTCAGTCTGTGTTTTATTGTCTTGCTTGATCATGGTCCAGGAATATCGGTCCCTCTTAGGTGATGTGTTTTCCACACGTAGGTTGACCACAGACTCGTACTTAATGTGCAGAGTAGAGAAGGTGGTAGTAGTGCGGTCCAGCTGGAAGCTCACCTCTCCCTGCATCAACCATGCAGGTGAGGCTTTAATCTCAGCCTCAATGTTTGTATAAATTCCTTCCTCTCCCTCATTTGTTTTCTTCATCTGACTATACCTGTACACCATTTCTGGGCTTCTCGTCAGCATTAAGCCTCTCTCCAGTCTTAGGGGAGAGTCACTGTAGGTGGCCAGCATCTGCCACAGCTGCTGTATGTGTTCATGGTCAATGTTACACACCAAATATGTACTTATGCTCGCAGTAAGCATGGTGGCATTGTTCCCCTCCCCCTCCTCTAAGGTTTGTGTCAGGTTCTCCAAAGCAGAGGGCCTCTGGACAGTGCAGGACAAGCTGGCATCACTGTGTAACTGGTCAGTCAGCTTCAGTTGTATGGAGCCTAATGGGGCAATGAAGTCCTTGGGGGAAACTGGAGTATAGTCTCCTTCATCCAGGCTGATGTTTTTCTTCTTTAGATGGGGTTGGATCCATGGTTTGGTACAAGTGAAGGCATCATCAGTGAGAAGAGATAGAGGCCTGTTGTGGTAAGGGGCAGGACTTTCACAAACAGGACACAGCTGGCCTCTGGGATATCTTCTGTCTCGCTTGCATTTCAGCACACCTGGAAATATTTTATTCGAGTTGTAGTGTTTAGTTACTGGCATGTAAGAAAAGAACATTTACAATTTTCCAAATTATGGGCAAACTAAACCAAAATGAAAACGTGTGAACCTGAAAAAGACAATTATTATTTTAGATATAAGATTTAAGTGTTTCGTTTTTTCGTGCTTTGGATACAATACCATGCACTATTACCATTTATAGTAAGAGAAAAACATACAAATTTTTGTCTCAGTAGAATAATATTAAAGTGCTACTTGTTACCAGATGTGTCTTATCAAAGCTGCTAGAAAATGTAGCTTCAAAAAGGTTTAGATTAAGTTTTATTTTGCATGTATGAATGGGAAAATGGTTTACTAATGAAAGAGGGGGTGCTCGTACTGTACATCTCTGCTTTATAAAGCAAACACTTATTCCTCACCTGTGTTCCTTTGCACCCAGACTGAGAACCACTTCGTACGGCAATCACATGTCCATGGGTTGCCATGAAGGAAGAGGTTCTCTAACTCGCTGCAGCCTGAGAAGATACCCTCAGGCAGAGTTGTGAGGAGGTTATCCGACAGGTGGATGTTTCTCATGGAGGATATCTTGAACACCTGGCTGTGTCTCAGTGTGATGAATGTGTCTGGGTGGAGCTGCTGGAGGTGGTTACCCTCCAGATGGACCAACTGTAGTCTGGTTAGGCCGTAGAAGGCGTCTGGGCTGATGAATTCAATGTTGTTG
Organism: Notothenia coriiceps; assembly: GCF_000735185.1. Classification (NCBI taxonomy): domain Eukaryota; kingdom Metazoa; phylum Chordata; class Actinopteri; order Perciformes; family Nototheniidae; genus Notothenia; species Notothenia coriiceps. The sequence goes on from NW_011356068.1 coordinate 46,318, forward strand.
TGGTCAATGTGGAGTCTCAGCAAACTGTCTAGACCTTTGAACGTCTCTTTCCTGATCTCCTTTACTTTATTAAAGGACACCTTCAGGACCTGTGGACCCATGATTGAAAAAGAGTGTTGACTATTATACAGTTTTCTTTATTGTCATTCATAAATGCAACATGCAACAAACTATAGTTTTTGTACATAAATAACAAAACTACGTGAAACGTTATAAGCTGTGTTATCAAATATGTTTTGTGGCTTCAGACAACATTTATTTGATGGTACAGAAAACTTTTAATTCAATATTTCAAGACAGGATTATGTGTGCTCAAAGGACTGAAAAACAAATGAGTTTACCTGTAAGGACTTGAGGTCTTGGAAGGCTCTGTCATCAATACTGTGGATAGTGTTGCTATGTAGCATCAACAACTCTAAGTTTCCAAGTCCTGAAAGATCATTTTCCCTTAAGACAGTTATACTGTTGTACCTAAAAACAGAAAATCAAAGACATACTTCAATGTATCACCTCAAATGAACCACATACTATTTACTTTAAGTGTTAAAGATGAGAGCGCTATGCTTGTACATTACTGATTATGTCACCATAATGCATGTTTTCTTTTGACAAGAAACATTTCTGAGTTTAAGCTGTGCTGCTCTAAAAGATAAACAAAGTATGGGATATGTTAATCAAACCATCTGTAGATGCACATACAGTCATTAAGGGATAATCAGAGAAATAACTTTGGGTTTATTTATTACTTTTACCATTGACATATTGGTAATCAGTGATGAGTTTTATACTAATGACTGATTCCAGTTTGTAATATTATCAATTAAAAATGGTTCTGTTATCACTCCCTGTTTTATATGAACTATTATTTATGAATGATTGTTTTTCATTCTAACTATCATCACATTTATAATCATAAAGGTACTGGTAATAGTTCAAATATCTTCTGCAGGAAAATAATTGATATATACTTTTAAACATATATTTTCCAAGAAGACCTTTAACCAAAGCATGGAGCTACTTTAGTTACAGGTCCTGCACTTCCTCACAGGTTTTTAGTTGAAATGGCTGATTGAACCTTTCCTCAAGTTTAACGTTAGGAACATCACCTTGAAATAAACATTGGAGTGAACAATGGAGCCCTGCAGTGTGCAAGCTATTGATTTGTATTACAATTATGAAAGGTCACTACAGGTGATGTGCACATTAAAATGTTGCAAGTGTTTTCCTCCTTGACAGGTGAAAGGAGAAAGGAATAAAGCACAAACTTGCAGGTAAGGCCATTTAAAATATATTTTTGTATCTGTAAGACAACCGGGGTAAACATTTTTTTGGCAGGCCAGCTAATAGAAGGTTTGCTAATGGGCCACATAACAGGGCAGGACTTTAGCTATTCCTTGGCTACAGGAAGTGGGCCATTTAGCTGTAACAATTTCCAGAAGCTGACGATATAGTCATGAGAAGCTGGCATTACTGTTAGTAGTGGTGACATTTGCATTAGACTACACTTGTGTTAAAAGTTAATTCTAAAGGCAGTAGCTAACACTAGTTCCTTTGTGTTTACAGTCTGTAGTTTAAAAACATGCATCAAAATCAGTCCTTCCCCAGAGTAGGCAATCTGCATTTCTCCAATCTGTTAAAAGCTGCAAAGAAAACGAAAGCTCACCCGAGGTTAATTCTTTCCACAGCTGGCTGGATGTGGTCAGGTATTGCGGTCAGGTATCTGAAGGTGCAGTGCACTTCAGTGGGAACGTTGCAAGCGCATGATTTGGGGCAGTCACCGCTCGTCGGCAGCACAGCAGCCAAGAAGAACAGAGCCCTCAGCAGAAACCTCCGCAGGTTCGGAGCGCTGCAGCCACACACGTGCATTGTGCACGGAGAGGAGGCTTCAGCTGCACGGACAAGGGGACTAGACTGTGTCCTTAAACATTAATAAAACCACCACCTGGGAGAGATGCACAGTGTTGTAGCGTATATCCAAATGTAAATAACAAACAAACATAGATAGATAAAAATAAATAAACTGGGAAACGTTTTTTAGATAGTTTTCTCTACATTTACATCACTCCATCATTAAAGTTCGTATTTTATAAATGATATGCGTATTAATATATCATTATTATACGCACATAGCACAAAGTAATTGTTGACAAAGTCAAACATAATAAATTCCTGCAAAGATGAGAAATATTTTCTCTCTAGTCTAATTGTAATTACTAGCAGACAATACAGGGAAAACAATACTTACTTACGGTATTCCTTTTCCGCAGTTGAAAAGTTGCTGCTGCACGTATAATGCAAACAATACAAATGAAATAGTAAATGGTAAATATTCCGTTTCAGTAGTTCTCCAGTTTGATCCTCAGATGAGTCCACTGTGTCTGAGGCGCAGTGGGACAGGATCATTTCTGTGAGCGCCTGCAGTTTAGCGCACACGTTGGTCTCCTCCGCCCCCCTGTAATCTGCTGAAATGTAATCCTATGTGCGACCATGAAATACTCAGAGAAGTGGGCTGCTGCAAATGCCACGCATGTGTTATACTTTTAAAACTTCCTCTAACGCATTTATCGGGATACGAGTATTAAGTAGGCTACTACAAAAAACAGTAATATGATTAACGTGATAACATTTAAGAAGTAGCTACACAGAAGCGTATTTTAGAAGATAAATGCCTTACTGATGGGATTCATAACATAAGCAGTAGATCCTGAAATAATGTATAGGCCTACATGATCTTGCTTGGCTCTAGTAGTAAGTGATCACTACACAGTAGCCATGTGTCAGTATAGTGCCTAAAAACGGACAAACTAACCATTCAGTCACGATGTCCAAATGTGTTCCAGATTAGTTTAATAAGCGTTTTACTTTCTTCTCTCACACCAAATGGAACCTATAAATCCCTTTGTTATGTTTGTGTTTTGCTTATGTTAAACCACAAACCAGCCATCAATCCAGGCATGTGGCGCCCATTTCGTTTTTGTCTTTTCCCAAAAATCCTATTCTTTTACTGGTTTCTTGAATTCCTCTGCGGCCACAAATCAGCATATACAGGCCAAAGGCTCTTTCTTCACATGCTCCTGCTTTACAGTTATTGGTAGTTACAGAGATACATTTGACATGGCTGTATTTTCTGACTCTATGGTGCATTTACAGCTATAGAGAAACAAATGTGTTTTGTAAAGCACCCCTGATATAGTTTTAGAATTTGAAAACGTCCTTAAATAAAGAAATTCTGCATGTAGACTATCAGAATCAGAATTCATTTATACTCCCACAGCAGAGTGATTAACAATATTACAGCAAAGATAGCTCACTGTGGATGTCACCATCAACCTGTCTGAGTTGTTAATTTTAAGCAGCATAGATGGCATAGCTCAATCTGTCTTAAACCATATGATGTGTGTTTTGGCCTTCAAATTCTACATTCCTTCTCAGCTGGTTCACCACATCTACACTATTAAACATCAACAAACATGCACACAGATATGCAGGCACAAAGAGACACACACACAAGAACACATGCTTGTTTCCTTGAACATCTGGACACAACACACCAAGACCACCTCTTCTATTTCCTTTTTTTCCCTTCAATTTGTGATGTTTCTCAACCAGAAGCCACTGTTTCTCTGATAAAGAGTGATGTAACAGTCGATGGGGTTAAGACATTTTCATAAACGTGTAACACTTGATTCACCAACAGGATGAGAGATGGCTATATTGTTAGAAGCTTGTTTACAGCCACTTACCAAATAACCCAGATAAAACAATAAAATCCCATCAAAGAGGATTTGTTAACTAACAGAGAATCATTGCACAAAGTAGAGATTATTTTCACCACTACTAGTCATCACCATAAACCTTTTCTTACAGGTGACCAATCACAGTGATAAGTGACTCAGAGGGGCGAGAGGAGATAATGGGAGGGGCATAGCTAGGTATTGTGTGTATTTGCATGTGAATTATGTGATTATGTCAGTCCAATATGATTTGTTTGTTTGTGATTCTGCTCATCAAAAAATGTCATCTGGTGTGTTTTCTTTCCGGCCAAGGAAACTGTTTCCATGTGGCTTTAATTGACTGCGGATGATGGAGTACTTCAAGAGCAGCTGTATTATTCTTCAAACTTCAAAAGTTTAATGCTGTGTAGGAAATATTGGGATTCCTGGTGGTTCTTTAAATGACTGTGATTCTGCAGCATATTGTTCGATTTAAGGAAATTCCACATGTTTGCATATTGGGTTTAACCACTCGATAACTGGACAACAGCTGGTGACCATAATCTGATATTGCTCTCTTCTTCTGTGTCCTCTTGGTGTGGGCTTTACGGAGTGTGGAGGAACGAGCCGGCTGTTAAAAGTCACAGCTAGCTGGTAGGCTCTGAGGAATCTGTAAACACATTCAGCCTCAGCTCCCACTCTCACCTCTGGTATGAATGGGGGCCCAACTCTGTGGGAGGTGAATGACAGGAATAGTGGGAAAAAAATATCGCCTTACTCTTTCAACATCCTTCAGAGGTTTTTCCTCATGTGTGGACATTCTTTCTTTATAATTCACCATTTCTTATGTTCTGTTTCTGTCCTTGGCATGTATGTTCAAATATTTATAATCTACAGTATAAACTGATTTCCCTCCAAAGTTTAATTCAGATTTACTTTGTATGTATGTAAGATAACTATTGTTTTTCTTTTTGCTAGCCCAAATTTGGCTAGTTTAAGAAAGAAATTAAAAAATGTAGGCCCAGCAGACATAAGGCTGTTTGTGGACAGACAGTTAAATGTTATATTCTGACGTTTCTGGTACCATGAGGATTCAGGAGAAGGGGCCAACAACAATTTGGTTTCTGAACTGTGCAGTGAACCATTCCAGCCAAGCATGAGCTTCACGCTCTCAGTACATTTGATCTAAAGTGTCACAAATCATTATTTACAGATGCTTCGGAGGGATAATATAAAGTCCTTAAGCGTGTGTGTGAATGTGTGTGTTGTGTGAGTTTCAGATAAATCTAGTTTCTGGAATTCAGTGTTGTGATTTCACTCCTGCGGACGCCCTGACTCAGGTTTCATAGACATTTAACGGGAACTATAATAGAAACCCAGCTCTGATCCATGTGGCATTAGTCACACGTGTTAACAGCTGTTTGTTGTGAGTCTGATGTGACCTTTGGCCTCTCAGGGTCATGACATAACATAACAAACAAGGTCACTGAAATAGTGACTATGTTGAATAACACTTGATTGTTTGAATGTATCTCAACAGGGGCATTGCGTTTGTACAAAGAAAGGATTAATATTGATTTATAATTTAATTCAAAGCATACCTTAACAAACAAAATAAATGACATTATTTCCATTACATATCCTCTGATTTTACATTATTTTATCAGGATGTTAACTTGGATATTTTTTAAATCACCCCACAGCTGCATTAGTGTAGTTGCTTGTGAGCTGCTCAGTTAGAAAGCAAAGCAAGACTGTCCAGTTATTTGTGAGCATCTCTAAGTCCTCTATCTGTGGGGCACTGACCTTTTGTTATGAGCTTGATCCTCTGCTCTCAGTGGGCTTCAGATGCTATGAGAAGACTTATGTGAGGATTTCTGTAGACTCGAGAGTAAGCCTACCACATTCTCATTCCTCTTTTGAATGTGAATATCTCTGTGTATGCTTGTTTATGACCACATGTGGTAATGTAAGGATACATATGATGATGATTGTTGGTGATTGCTGTTTTTGTATTATTTGACTTTAACTATATATTTATTTGTTGTTCCTTTCTTTTCTTTTCACTATATCTGTAAAGCGTCTTTGAGCACCTGTAAAAGCACTAACAAAATAAATATATATATATATGAAAGTCATGCATGTGTTATTTAAGTGTGTGCATACCGTCTTTGTGTGTGTGTGTGTGTGTGTGTGTGTGTGTGTGTGTGTGTGTGTGTGTGTGTGTGTGTGTGTGTGTGTGTGTTCGAGCCTCTGCCTGTAAGCCAGAGACGCTCATGTAAGGTTTGCTTTGAAGTGTGAAACACATTCCAGTTCTTGAGGAAGCTGCTCACTCTATTTATATTTTAAATATGTGAGAACAAGTTCATTTCTTCAAAGGTTTTCTCACACCAATTGTAATCAGACATTGTAGTGATTGATGTTTGATCGAATAACTTAATGATTATAAGATGTACTTAGTAATAATCATTTATTTACTAAGTACTTCACTTCAGTACATTTTATTTGCGTAACCATAATCTTAATGATTATCATGGTATAAAAACAGGGGTTTATTACACTCTTTGCCAAACAGTATGGAGAAAGACCTTTACAGATTATTGCTAACGTGCATTTCTGCTGAGTCATAGTTAGAGGTTGGAATTTGGTGATATTATTGGTGCCCTCAAGATTCACAGGGCTGTATGGCATTGATCTAGTCGTTGTTGATTTACAAACATGTCACTGACTGTCAGTGAGCATGTTGATCCCGGAGCTGTTGAAAATAGTGATGTCTACACAGAGGAAGCTTATGATACCAAACAAATGCTGGAGATTATTGTCTGGCTGCCCGATGACTTCATGATAGATGTTTGTTTTCCAACACTGAAATCAGCAGGATGTTCTCATTGTAGTGACTGTATGGGTGTTTGAGCGCCAGTAAGTATTGTAGTGTTTAAGACTAAACAAAACCAGATGGTTGGATATTGGCCTTACATAAGGACAGAGGTCAGGAAAAGTACTTTGTGGAACTTATACCCTTTACACATTGAGACAATAAACTGAGAGGTATCCTATTTTTTTAATGGGTTAACACGTTTTTGTGTAACGCAGATCAGCAGTGGAGTTTGTTTATAAGTTATTTCGCAGTCAGTTTACTGACTAAGCCAGAACTAATTCAAGAACGACAGATCCCGGAAGAGGCACAGACTCGTTCATAAAAATTGTGACCGTACTATGAGAAAGCTTTCATGGTTATTAAATGTGGTACATTTCTGCAACTCATATATATTTATTACATGGTTTTAAATACTGCTCTGTTATTTGACTGACTGATGTACATCCTTGGTTTTCTTAAATACTTTTGACAACTATGCTCTTTGTGTATGAAAATACAGAAAGACTTTGAGAGTCAAAACAAACCAGAGAGGTCTATGTAAAAATTGTTGATATGCCAATGTTTAAGCCATTTTAAATGAATCATTAACATTTTGCAGGCAGTGACAAGAAGGTAAATCTGTCACACTTTTATTTTTTTAAATAATTTGAGACATATACCTATTTTTTCACTGCGTAAAGTGATAGCGAGAAACACAACACAGCTCTTGTCTGATTTATATTTGTGGTGTTTAGTGTTACGATTATTGTGTTATGTCACATTTTGTATGTCTTGTTTTGGGTGCTTTGCTGTTCTCCCTGTGATGTTTTCCTCCTGGTTTAATGTCTGGTCCTTTCCCCTGTGTTTTTCCTCCTGTCGTTAGTTTCCCTAGTGTGTCTAGTTGTCTGATTGTGTTCACCTGTGGTCCTTGTGTTTCTCCTCCCCTGCCCGGCTGTTTCTCCTCTTGTGATTACCCCTCCCTGTATTTAGTCTTGTCTCTTCCTGTGTTCAGTGTTGGTTCGTCTTTTGTTTGTGACTGAGTTCACCGGTGAGTGTTCTGTTTTGTCCAAGTTATTATTTTATCCTTGAATTAAAGGCAATATCAGTGTAATCTGCATTTGGGTCCTGCTTGCTTCACCCACCGTAACAGTTTAGTATTTGTCCACAAATACCTTAGCCTGTTATTGTGCCTGAACAGGGGGACGTTTATAATTTAAGAAACAATATGGTTGGACATATGCAATCACTTCAGCCTCGAGCTGTAAAGCACCCACTGCTCTTTTCTGTATGTTTGGTGCATTCATTCCGATCTGTGTACGTCTCAAGGTCTTCAACAATGCTTCAGATTAACATGCTCAACCTACTCTCTTTACGGGCCACTTTTAGCAAAACACAGTGGGACACAAAAATAGAGAACAAACCTCAAACTCGCAAACGTATACCCATTTGTCCTTTTTTTAACCCTCTTCTCATCTTGCTTTTCTTTCATGCATCTCTCATTTACCTCCGCCTGGAACTTGTGAGTCAGTTTCTGATCACATTTCAAGTCATTCCTACTGCAGGGGAAGAAATCTGATCCAATAACAGGCCGAAACTGATATTTTCCAAACACCTTACTTCACCTTATCTTTGTTGCTGACCATTGCTTTTTCCCTCTGGTTATGATGTCTTTCACACCTTTAATCATTTTGCTTTTGTTCGAGACTTCTGAAAGAGGCCTGTTGTGTCTTTCTCTGGTGTGTCTATGTGGACTTTGGTTGGTGTGCAGTTGTTAGTGCACGTACAACTGACCTCATTTCTTGATTTGTATAAACATGCCAGGAAAACAGTCATTCTGGAGAGTTGTAAACTTGTGTGTTTACTGCTTTGTTTATCGCCGCGATTGCAGTAATGGGGTTACCATGGTACCACAGTAACTTCATCACTGCAATCAAGTATTTTTTTCACAAACGTTTTCTTTGGTGTTACGCTACAAAAACAAAAATAGTCCAATGTCAAGTTTAGCTGTGAAATAACATTTAACACAAGTAAGCAACCAGTGTTACAGAAAATTCTATGGTTAAACATTGGTATATATTTGTATTATCAAGCCATATCATGGAGCAAGACAGAATGATCACTTGATAGCACTCATATTATTAATTATTACATATTAATACATTAATGCTCCCTGTGGGGGAAACTTCTGTTGCAATGGAGAGAGTCAGGACTCAGAGAGACACGAGGAGAGCTGGACTTTTGATGGCAAACACTGATGATTTATTTGGAGCTTCGGCCGGAGAATTGACAAGACAGGTGGTGTGTCGCGAGTTGACACAGCGGTTGCCAAACCAATTCTGAAGAACTCTTTCTGTAGCTCGAGGTTTTAACTAGTTCGGAGTGTAATAATCAACATTCTTCATCAGTGAGACTAAACATTATGGACCCTGAATCTAACTAGAGCTCTCGTCCATAGAAAAGAATGTGCGCCAGGGAACCTTTGTCCCTGAACAGTAAACTACCCCATGGCGGCTTGTGGTCATAAGCCGCGTTCACACCGGAGTACTTTTCCCACTTTAGTTCCGATATAGTTCCGAAATGTCGCGTTCACACCAAAAAGAGCCGGAACTAAAATTAGTTCATGAGAACCTTTTTACCCCCTTTTCCGTCCCTGCTAGAGAGCAGGGACTCTCATGCGGCTCTCTTGTGAGAAAAGAGCTATATTTCTGATTGGCTGGGCGGATTGCAAACCACGCCCCGTAAAACTAAAAAAAAGTGTTGTGAAGCCACCATTTTATTATCCTCGCATTAGCATTATTAGCATTATTAGCATTAGCATTAGCCCTGCGCAGAAACGCAGAGAGACTAATTTATGGCAACACAAAATAAAACATGGGAGCGGTGGAGATGAG